>NC_092778.1:18220617-18490617 GCF_047496795.1 Chiloscyllium punctatum
AGAGCTGAGGATGAGACCAGTTTTTATAATAACGCTGTACAATAAGGCTAATTCAGAACGGGGAAAATACAATGTGTCTGGAAATGGAGTAATCTAGTTATAAGGATGCTAACTGGAAAACAGTTATCGGATGAATGTCCTGTTCCTTCACATAATGCAACATCCTGACAGTAACAATGGTTCCAGGTAGGTTTTAATGTCTCCTCTGAAGTGGTGAGGTGCTCCCAATGTCTTGTTCTGGGAACAATGTTCTTGCTGGTGCCTCTCTGTCTGACCTGCTGTTTGTGTGGCTTTGGTATTGCTGGGTTGTGAAACTGCCCTCAGGGCTTTAGGATAACTGTGTTGCTCTGACATTGTTAGTGAGCTTGAAATGTATTCCATTTTCTGCGTAGGTTGTCTGGTTTGGTTTGTCAGCCTGCTTGGGCATTCTGGGTTTTTTTTGGTCCCATTGGCCAATTTTGATTTTGTGGGCCTATCATGGGTTGGACAGGGTAGCAGATCTTTTCCCACAAAGGGGCATGGACAGGGTGAATGGGAAGCAGCTGTTCCCCTGAGTTGAAGGGTCAATAACAAGGGGGCATTATTGTTAAAGTGAAGGACTGGAGATTTAGAGGGGATTTGAGGAATTTGATTTAACCCAGAGGATGGTAGGATAGTGAAGAAGACATTTCAAATGCTTTTCCCTTATTGGTCAGTGCATTGAGTATAGGAGATGGAAGGTCATGCTGTGGCTCTACAGGACATTGGTTAGGCCACTTTTGGAAAACTAAGTTCAGTTCTGGTCTCTGTCCTATAGGAAGGATGTTGTGAATCTTGAAAGGGATCAGAAAAAAATCTGCAAAGATGTTGTATCAAGATTTACTTGTTGGAGGAGGATTTAAGCTACAGGGAGGGGTTGAGTAGGCTGGGGCTGTTTTCCCTGGAGTGTCAGAGGCTGAGGGGTGATCATATAGAGGTTTATAAAATCATGAGGGGCGTGGATAGGGTAACTAGACAAGGTATTTCCCTGGGGTGGGGGAAGTTTAGAACTAGAGGGCATAGGTTTGGAGTGAGAGGGGAAAGATTTAAAAGGGACCTAAGGGGCAACTTTTTCACACAGAGGGTGGTGCGCGTATGGAATAAGCTGGCAGAGGAAGTGGTGGAGGCTGGTACAATTACAGCATTTAAAAGGCATCTGGATGGGTATATGCATAGGACGGGCCAGGTACTGGTAAATGGGACTTGATTAATTTAGGATATCTGGTTGGCATGGATGAGTTGGACTGAAGGGTCTGTATTAGTGCTGTACATCTCTATGACTCTGAGTCTGGAATGCACTGCATGGAAGAGCAGTAAAGGCAGGAAACCTCACAACCTTTAACAAGTGCTGGAAAACGGGATTAGTGCGGAGAGGTCAGCGCTGAGCTGATGGACCAAAGGGCCTTTTCTGTGCTGTATAAATCTATCACTATTCTGTGATGGACCAAAGGGCCTTTTCTGTGCTGATTCTCTTGCAGACCGGTGTTGCCACAGTGGTGCTCAAATGACTCCTTCAGAGTGGCAGTTAATAAACAGCCTTTGAGTGCTCCCTGGGTATTTTCTTTTACGTAAGACCAAAAGATCATGAGTGGATAGGGTCAGGACTCACATAGACCAAGGAAGGCTTTCAGTATTGGTTTCAGTTAGTTGAAGCTTTGCTGGCTGTTCAAAGCTTGGAGTGCAGTCTTAGATGAGCGGCTTCCTCTTCAAAATCCAAAAGGGGCAGATTGTTTCTTTCTTCTGGACTGGAGAGAGACAGCACATGAGAACCAGAACTGTTTTGCTGTATGCCACTTTTGTGGTGTGTCTGTGGGATGCTGCCTTATTCCTGATGAAGGGCTTATGCCCGAAAGGTCAACTCTCCTGCCCCTTGGATACTGCCTGACCTGCTGTGCTTTTCCACCACCACACTCTCGACTCTGATCTCCAGCTTCTGCAGTTCTCACTTTCTCCTGTTATTGGATGTTTAGTGGTTAAAAAATAGGTTATCTTGTTAAATATTTCAATAGAGTCAAAGTTACGCCAACTTTTCTTTCTGTTACTTTAATGGTGTTAAAAGAATGAAGTGTATTTTGACTAAAGCCTAATGGTGGACCAATTGACTCATATCTGGAACACAGTACCTCACACGTGACTTTAAGTAAATATAAGAGTTAGGGCCTAGGCTATCTCCCTACAATACTCCAGTGAGTGGCGGTGATGTCCAGTCTGGTCATAGCAATTGGAATGTGTTACAGATTGACTGATAGATACTCAGGGATACAGGTGAACGTGATGGGGTGTCTTCGTCTACAGCTTTAACCGATACCTTATGACATGATCCTCACGATAAACCAACAAAATTATACTTCAAATACCGCCAAGTTTACTCTATTATTCTGTCCAGGTATTTTAGTATTTTAAATATATTTATCTCAGTGTAAAAATACTTGTTGTTCAATCAAATGGCCACATGAAATATCTAACAGTTGATTCAATTTTGAGTCAATTTCTCCTCAAATATCATGACATCCGAGGAGTCAGTTGAGAGTGCGGGTGAGAAGGCTCTCTGCCAAAGGTTTACTTAAGGCAAAGTTACATTATTGTTAAGGGATTTATGCTGTAAATAAAGTATAATGGTGATATGTATAACCCCTGTATTATGTTTCTATTACTTAGTGTGATTATGTGGACCTCTTGATTATCTGGAATATTTGATCAACTTCTGGTCCCATAGGTAATAAAAAGTTTACTTATTTTGGATAGGATTTTTCCAATGGCCAACCCACCTAGCATGCACATCTTTGTAGGAAACCAGAGCATCTGGACACAGGGAGAATGTGCAAATTTCACACAGTCACCCAAGCCTGATCCCTGTGAGGCTGCAGTGCTAACCAGTGTGTCCCTAAGTTCTGGGATTTACTTATTAATGAATTGAAATTTGCAACCCATTCTAACTGATTACAGACTTAACAGCAATCTAGTTATATGACATTGCATCAGTTATATGACACTTTGATCTTTTACTATAAATTCTGGGTCCTATGATCCTGCCCACCAGCTACCTAATGAAGGAGCAGTGGTCCAAAAGCTTGTACTTTCAAATAAACCTGTTGTGACTATAATCTGATGTTGTGTGATTTTTAACTTTGAAGCCGAACAAGTAAATTACTCATAATCCATGTCAAGTGTTCACAAGTATGTGAAGAATAATTTATTCCAATTGCATAGAAGCAAGTATTTTTGCTAATTCTCGAAGCAGTGAGGTTTTATTGTGCAATAATGTCTGGTAAGTGCTTTACATTTAATGGTTATGACCCCCTTTTATCTGCTTTATGAAATGTGTTAATATACTTAATTATAATACACATGCAAACTTAACTAGATTTCCAATGTCGTAAAAAAATTTGATTGAAAGTGTCTTTAATTTTATACAAGATCCTTTGCTATCAAACTCTGGTTGGTAAAAACTACAGCAGCAACTGCATATTCCGCTTAGCGCTGTCTACATTTCATTCTGAGACTTTGTAACTCAAAATATAAATTCTAAAAGCCACGGGGTATTAATTAATATATCGGATCCTCTTGCAAAAACAACATTTAAATTCGTGTTCATCTTAATTTATATTCATTCCTGGGTTGCTTCCTCTAAAACATGTAAACAAAATAATTAAAAACAAGCTTTGAAGTCAAACATTACAACTTTTCAGTATAAAAAAAATGTTGTTTAAGTTAATTCATATTTGCCTTTTTAATAGCATCACTCCAGAGTTTAAATTTTCGATGGTAAATTATTTTTGATCTTTTTTGCTCATGAGGCCATAAACTTAAACCATTTGGTTTCTAACTTGTGTAGAACATATATTTCATTAATCGTGTTAAAGAATAGAATTAGCTTCAACAATCTATGAGTACTGAAGGTTTATATAAAACCATTTGCTTTAACATTGTAATTACCTACATTGTGAAAGTATCAACTAAAGTTAGAAAACCCAAAAAAGATCTACCTCAAATGATCAAATTAATGTTCATTTGTAAATTTGCAATTGCCATTGACTTTAATAGAATGGTAATGATCATTGTGTTGTTGAAGGAAATCTAAGAGTGTAGAACGGTTAATAATTTTATTCTACAAGTATCAGAACAGTGTGATTTTCTAACGCCTCTCTCCCATTACCCAGTTTTTGCTTCTGGAGTGAGGTTTGAATTTTAATCAACTAGGTTTGCATTTCTTAAAATGCGGAATGGTTTCCAGATGATGTAACATTTATTAGTTATCCCTCCAGCGTTGTTGACTCAAATGACAGGTTTTGAAATGTAGTCTGTTTAGGTAGGTCACCTGTTGAGTTCACACTGATCAGTTGAGATGAAAAAGAATAGCAATTAAAGAACAACAACAAATACTGTGCTTGTCAGTGACTCACACATCCCAAGAATAAAAAATTGAGGATGTTTTCATATTCGTTTAGTGAATACATAAGCTGCCAATCCATTTGCTTTGAAAAGCACATTGCTTGCAATTCTTCACATAATAAAACTGAAGATTACGTTCATTAAAATATTTGTATCAAATACCAATTTGGTTAGTATTTTCACCCCTTATAAAATGGCTCTTAGAAGCAAATTCCTGACTGCACTCTAGATTTAATACAAAAGTATCATTGTCAATAAAATCTCAACCAATTTAAAAAATTACTTTTCCGTTCCTCATTATGTTTTTATGTACAGACTGTAAATATGTATTTGAATGTTCCTTAGAAAATTTTATATAATTCTAACATACACGTTCCATTTACCATTGTGGAAAACCATCCTCTCTTAACTTCACTGTAGCCCAACTTTCATTGAAATCTTCATCTTGGTTGATTGACCTACAGGCTTAAACTTTTTAATATCCTTCCCATCCATCATGAATCACAGCCTCAGTTCTGCAATCATATCAATACTTTTCTTGCTAATATTTTAGGTTTCCTGTGACCTAATATTCTGGATTCAGAATTGTGGCTGTTAACTGTAAATGTATCTATGGAGATTGAGGGGTGACCTTACTGAGGTATACAGAATCACGAGGGGCATCGATAGGATGAATGCATATACACTGTAGTCTTTTTCCTAGGGATGGGGAATTGAAAACTAGAGGGCATAGGTTTAAAGGTGAGAGGGGAAAGATTTAGGAAGGATCTGAGGGGCAACTGCTTTATGCAAAGAATGGTGTGAATATGGAATGGGCTGCCAGAGAAAGTAGTTGTGGCAGGTAAAATAGCAACATTTAAAAAACATTTGGAGTTATTTCAGATGCAGTGCAGATGGCAGAGAAAATCCCAACTGATCAGAGTAGACTATTCTGTAGCCCTAACTGTTCAACATTATACAGGGAGTTTGTTCATTTGCTGCAATTTTTGATGCAATTACTGTGGACAGATTAAATCAGATCAAAGAGAATTCTCAACCTTTTTTCCTATGTTACGATGAATGAATTGGAGACTGAAATTCTTTGCCAATTTCTTTTTGAAAGCAGGCAAAAACAAATACAGAGCAGTCTCTGAGAACATTGTAATTTGAGTAAATACAAATGGTGGCTCAATAATGAAAAACTGAAAATAATTATACTGCAGGAATACCTTCCTTGACTTCATCTTCCGATTATAGCTTTTAGATTGATGGAATGAAAACATGTTGCTATTTAAATCTGGAGATTGAAATGTTTTATTGCTCCATAAATACTTTCTTTTTAACAAATGGAGTGCTGAATGTAACAGCATGAGAGACTTTTCAGTTGGTATTTGTGGAATAAGGTTAGCAGTTAGCTGTCTGTGAAGAGTTTGCACATACTCCCCAGGTCTGCGTGGATTTTCTTTGGGTGCTCTGGTTTCCTCCCACAATCCAAAGATGTGCAGGTTAGGTGAGTTGGCCATGCCAAATTGCCTGTGGTGTTCAGAGATGTGTAGGTTAGGTGTAGTAGTCAGGTGTAAATGTAGAGTAATAGGATGGGGGATTAGGTTTGGGTGGGATACTCTTCAGAGGGCCAGTGTGGATTTGTTGAGCCAAAGGGCCTGTTTCCACACTGTAGGGATTCTATCTATTCTATTCTATGAATATTTCCAGGCTGTGATTCTGACATATTCTGATGATCATTGGGACAGAGAGACAATCAAGAAGGTCAGAAAATAAAATTAGGGAAGTGCTCTCAATTCTCAGCTATTCAAAGTTGCAGAATGGAATTTGGCAGAAAATAGAATTTCCTGTAGACAAGATTAAAAATCACACAACACCAGGTTATAGCCCAACAGGTTTAATTGGAAGCACACTAGCTTTCGGAGGGACACTCCTTCATCAAGTGGCTGTGAAGTACACAATTGTAAGACCCAGAATTTATAGCAAAGGTTTACAGTGTGATGTCACTGAAATTATACATTGAAAAATACCTTGATTGTTTGTTGAGTTTTTCATCTGTTAGAAAGACCATGATAGTTTCACTTCTTTCATGTGTAAATAACAAAACTTTTTTTTAAAAGTTACATTCTCACGTTAACTGTAACAATTGGTGTCAGCGCAGAGAATATGTTGAAGGAGTTAGCCCCCTGTGTTCCCTGTCTGTGCCATAATGTTTACACTGATTCTAATCTTAAAAGGTGAGTTAACAGAGTCTTACATGGATTCATGCAGTTTTTGAGCAAAGTACAATGTAACTCTGCAAGTACAAATTCACCCCACACATATACATGTGTGCATGTCTGGCTAACACCAATTGTTACAGTTAACCTGAGAATGTAACTTTTTAAAAAAAGTTTTATGAATGACACATGAAAGAAGTGAAACCATCATGGTATTCGAACAGATGTAAGACTCAAACAATCGAGGCATTTTTCAATGTATAATTTCAGTTACATCACACTGTAAACTTTTGCTATAAATTCTGTGTCTTACAATTGTGTCCTCCACAACCACCTGATGAAGGAGTGGCACTCCAAAAGCTAGTGCTTCCAAATAAACCTGTTGGACTATAACCTGCTGTTGTGTGATTTTTAATTTTGTACACCCCTGTCCAACACCAACACCTCCAAATCATGACTACTGTAGACAAGGTATAGTAGCGGGAAGCTGAATTCTTTCAATTATTTATGTTTGTATTTTTGGATGAAGAAAAAGCATTAGAAGATTGGGACTAGTTACTATCACATTACGGTTATTCCTAGATATTTAGATCATTTTAATTGGAGGTCCCTATAGCCAGGGGCTCATGGATATATGAGTGTGGGGACAGGGTTACATCGTGAACAAAAAGTTGGGATAAAAGAGGCAGGCTGTGTCTTTTAGAGTGCTTCAAGGATCAGTCTTGGGATCAGCTAGTTACAATCTATACTTAGATGAAGAGACAGAGAGTAATGTATCTAAAATAGCTGACACTGGGTGGAACTGTAAACTGTGAGCAGGACACTGGGTGGAAAGAGATTTAGACAGGTTAACTGAGTGGACAGGTTGGCAGATGGAGTCTCATTTCATGTTACACTTGTGCTACTGAACATGAACAGTAAAGATTTGAACTTCAGAAATTACTCCTGTGAAAAATGATTTCACTTAAAAGTTTAATTCTAACAAATCAAACTATATTAACATAGATTAAAATTAACAGGCAACTCCGTTTTTTTGCATAAGTTATGAAATTACACTTTAAATACCCAACATAACAGATGTAATTTTCATAAACTTCATCAAATATGATATTAATCACAGCTCCAAAGTTCCACAAACTCTCTTATTCAGAGCTAGAGATTCATTGCCTTTATTAATGCAGAGTTCAATGCAGAATTCCTTCTGATAACTATATTGCCATTGAGTACAATGTTTACCAAAAGACATGAGTTTCTGAATCCACACAGTCTCAGCCCAGAATTAGCCTTTTTTTTTGTTCTTCATCTCCAGCATTGTCATGACTTTGCACCCCAGCTGTCTGCTGCTCACAGTTTCACAGTCACTGTCCTGTTCTCTTGTGGGTACCAGACTTGCTGTCTCACTCACAGCTCCATTTCACAGTCTGTCTGCCCTGCACTACTCCTGGGTAAAAACAATGACTGCAGATGCTGAAAACCAAATACTGGATTAGTGGTGCTGGAAGAGCACAGCAGTTCAGGCAGCATCCAACGAGCAGCGAAATCGACGTTTCGGGCAAAAGCCCTTACTTCTGCTGAGTGGAAACAATGTGTGGAATCTTCCCAGCTCCTGAACGATGTGGTCCATGGAGTGCAATTTGGGAAAAGCAGGTGAGAAGTCTAGACAGGACCTTCTCAACATTGAGAGCAAGAAATTGCATTTTTCCAGCTGAGATCATGGGTATTGAAATAACACTCTTGCCGGTGAGTGGAGAAGAAACCCCAAATTATGGAAACAGGCCCTTCAGCCCAAGTCCACACCGACCCTTTGAAGAGTAACCCACCCAGACCCGTTCCCTTATTACTGTACATTTACCCCTGACTAATGCACCTAACCTACACATCCCTAAACACCGTGGGCAATTTAGCATAGCTAATTCACCTAACCTGCACATCTTTGGACTGTGGGAGGAAACCGGAGCACCCGGAGGAAGCCCACGCAGACACGGGGAGAATGTGCAAACTCCACACACACAGTCACCTGAGGCTGGAATCAAACCCGGGTCCCTGGTGCTGTGAGGCAGCAGTGCTAACCACCCAGGTGTCAATTAGCATGGATTAAAATGCAGCCTCGCATTCTTCCACCTACCGGAGACACCAAAAATTTCCGAAATGAAGGTCTGACTTTAGCTCACGGCTTCTCGTCCAGATGTGGACACCCAGCACCAATATCTCAGGGCATGTTTCATGGGCAGTGACCACACGTGACCCATGTTCAGCGATGTTAGCATCTGACACATGCCAGCCTCATCGCATCATCATGGCATATCAATGATCCACTTGCAACATGCTTCTGCACTCAACACTGCATTTTGGAATGCACTGAGGCCGTTCATTGCAACACAGCTGCCAGGAAACATTGTGTGCAGGGATAGGTACCCAATGCATAGAATCAGCCAGAGCTCCTCATTTAATACTCACTCACCTTACACCTACTTGGATACTATATCAATCACACACCTGCACATCTGGTGGCACGGTGGCTCAGTGGTTAGCATTGCTGCCTCACAGTGCCAGGGACCTGGGTTCGATTCCAGCCTTGGTGACTATCTGTATGGAGTTTGCACATTCTCCCCATGTCTGTGAGGGTTTTGTGTGGGTGTTTTGGTTTCCTCCCACAGTCCAAAGGTGTACAGGTTAGGTGGATTGGCTATGCTAAATTACGCATAGTGTCCAGGGACATGCAGGCTAGGTGGGTTAGCCATGGGAAAGACACGGTTACAGGGATACAGTAAGCCTGTGGGTAGTTCTTTGGAGGGTTGGTGTGTACAAGGTTGAAAGGCTTGCTTCAACAATACAGTGATTCTATGTGCCAAATGGACTATATGTTCAAGCAAATGGCCATGTCTCAAACACTAAGGGGAGTTGCCCTCAATCAGGACAAGAGTCCCTTAACATACCAAGCCAAGGGTGTTTTCTGATACCAATCCAGAGGCCTGGGCACCATCTGTTGGCCATTCAGTATGGTTGCAGTCAGAACCCTCTCCTTCAATGAGTTGAATACCCGGTACTCTGCCATATTGTGGGCTGTTTCCTCCAGGAATGAGACAAAGGGAGGACATTGAGTGAGATGAAAGTGGGGGGTGGAAGGTGGGTGAGGTGTCCTGAGTGAATAGGCAGAGGCTGGGAGTGTTGGGTGAGGGGGAGTGCAGGAGGGAAGGTAAGCGTTGAATAGTGAGAGTGGGACAGCATGACCCTTGGTGGGAGCTGGGTGTAGTAGCAGAAGTCGTGTGAGGCTGCAATGAGCAGAAGTGGATCAGAGCAGGTCATTAAATTAATCACAGCTTTGCTTGGAGCTCATCCAGTTTTGACTACACTGACATGGGTGGCAACCTTGGACCAGGTTGACACAGTCTGATATCACGTTCTCCTCTGCTAAGCCTGGGGGATGAAATAGCCCACCCTGCGTCACATTATCCACCTGGACCTCCTAGTCCCTGTCCACAAAGCAGGCTGCTAATGACCCATTGTCCTACAAGTACAGGGCAAACATAGAGTCATAAAGCATGGAAACAGACCCTTCAGTCAAACCACCCCGTGCTGAACATAATCCCAAAGTAAACTACTCCCATTTGCCTGCTCTCAGCCCATATCCCTCTAAACCTTTCCTGTTTCATGTATCTATCCAAATGTCTTTTAAATGTTGTAATCATCGCTACATTCTCAATTCACACGTAAACGACCCTCTATGTATAAACTTTGCCCCTTGTATCTTTTTTAAAGCTCTCTCCTCTCATCTTAAAAAAATATGTTCCCCCAATCTTGAAATCCCCCACCTGAGAGAAAAGACATCTCTGTCTATACCTCTCAACATTTTATAAACTTCTGTAAGGTAACCTCTCAACGTCCTAAACGCCACTGAAAAGGTCCCAGTCTATCCAGCTTTTCTTTATAACTCAAACCTTCCACTCTCGGCAACATCCTGGTAAATCTCTCCTGAACCCTCTCCAGCTTAATAATATCCTTCTATCACTGGGCAACCAGAACTGGACACAGTACTCCAGAAGAGGCCTCACCAATGTCCTGTACAACCTCAACATAACTCCCCAACTCCTATACTCAAAAGACCGAGCAATAAAAGGCAAATGTGCCAAACGCCTTTGTAACCACCTTGTCTATATGTGATGCAAACTTCAAAGAATTATGTACCTGAAACTCTGGATCCCCTTGTTCTATAACACTACCCAAAATTCTACCATTAACTGTATAAGCCTTACCCTTGTTTGTTTGTTGTACCAAATTGCAATACCTTGTATTTATCTAGATTGAACTCCATCTTCCATTTCTCAGCCCACTGACCCATTTGATGAAGATCCCTTTATAATCATAGAAAACCTTCCTCACTGTCTACTATGCCACCAATTTTGGTATCATCCGCAAACCTCAATGGGCTGAAAAATGGCAAATGGAGTTCAATCTGGATAAATGCAAGCTATTGTGTTTGTTACAACAAACAAGGGTAGGGCTTATACAGTTAATGCTGTTAAAAAAAAAGGATCCAGTGGTTCAGGTACATAAGTTTGTGAAGTTTGCATCACATATAGACAAGGTGGTTACAAAGGCGTTTGGCACACTTGCCTATATTGCTCAGTCCTCTGAATATAAGAGTTGAGAAGTCATGGTTGAAGTTGTACAGGACATTGATGAGGCCTCTTCTGGAACACTGTGTCCAGTTCTGGTTGCCCTGTTACAGGAAGGATATTATCAAGCTGGAGAGGGTTCAGAAGAGATTTACCAGATGTTGCCAGGTATGGAAGGTTGGAGTTATAAACAAGAGACGGCCCAGAACTGACCCCTGTGGAACACTGTAGTCACAGACGTCCAATCTGAAAGCAACCCTCCACCATTACTCTGTCTCCTGCCATTCATCCAATTATAGATCCGATTGGCAAGCTCACCCTGAATCCCATGCGACCTAACTTTATTAGCTAGTCTACCATGTGAAACCTGTCAAAGGCTTTACAAAAATCCAAACAAATAATGTCTATTGCTCTACCATCATCAATTTTTTTTGGTAACTTCCTCAAAAAGCTCAAAAAAGTTTTTGAGACATGATTTTCCTCACACACAGTCATGTTGACTGTCCCTAATCAATTTTTTGCATCTCTAAATGTCTGTAGATCCTATCTTTTATAATCACCTCCAACAATTTACCCACAACCGAAGTCAGACTCACAGGTCTACAGTTCCCTGGTTTCCATTGCTTGACTGGGTGAACAGCAGATTTTTAAAATAGGACATTGGTGCCAGGAATTTCAAAACATCCAGGCCATCATGAGCACTTGGGATTGGGCTGGCATCAGACAAGAGGGGTATGGTACCTGGTTATCGAAGGGAGTCTGGAATGATAGTGGGTGTGACTTAGGGGAGTCATTGGAGAAATATGGTGACATGAAAGGAATGAGATCCTCCTTGTCAAGATCCAATTTTCTCTCCAAGGTTTGAATAGCGAGATGAGAATCTCACCAGTTTGGACGTGGTTAGTCAGATGCTAGGGATGAAGAAGGGCTTATGCCCAAAACGTCAATTCTCCTGCTCCTTGGATGCTGCCTGACCTGCTGCGGTTTTCCAGCAACACCTTTTTCAGCTCTGATCTCCAGCATCTGCAGTCCTCACTTTCTCCTAGGTGTCAGGTTCAGAACTTCCTTATCATACGATCCAAGAACTGAGTCACAGTCAATCCTGATACAGACAGCCTCACACAGGGCACCTCACACCTTCAATGCGTTATCTGAGCTGACATGGCATCTATTGTTAAAGTTTACTTGAGAATGTAACTTTAAAAAAAAAGTTCTGGGATTTACATATGAATGAACTGAAACCAACATGGTCATTCTAAAAGATGAGAGACTCAACAAACAATTCAGGTCTTTTTCAATATAGAATTTCAGTTGCATCGCACTGTAAACTTGTGCTATAAATTCGGTGTCTTACAATTGTGTCCTCCATAACCACTTGATGAAGGAGCAGCACTCTGAAAGCTAGTCCTTCCAAATAAACCTGTTGGACTATAACTTGGCGTTGTGTGATTTTTAACAAAGATAGTATGGCATGGATAACCTGTGGAGCTTAATTCATGTAACTTTGGTAACAGTGAATTAGACAGGAGATGATGTAAAATAGCAATACATTTACCTATTTCTATTTGCAATGAACTGTCACCTGTGCAAGTATGTGCCAACAGAAGCTGTTGATTTTCATTTTCCTCCCACCATATCTACAGTGAAGGGCTATTTGTAGCTGGCAGGGATCAAGCTTGGTGCATAACTGGGCATTAAATATGCAGGTGGCAATGTAAAGCCTGGCAGGCCCTGGTATTGGTGAGTATGCCCATTGCGGATGAATGCATGATCGCACAAACATGTACATAGAGGCATCGTGCCTTGATGGCGAGAGGAGCAGGGTAAGGTTCAATTTTTTAATGTGATAACTCACTAAAGCTCAAGGAGAAAAAATCCTCATGAAGTCTGACAACTGCCAATTTACTCCCTCTCTGAATTTCCTCCTGTGGAAATTGGAAGTCACAGCATTGTTATTCTTCCCAAGTGGGTTTTGTTTTGCATCCTGGCCACAAGCCAGAGAAATAAGTCCATACAGGCCGGTTTCCCATCACTAATTCACCCTTTATTTACATGGAGAGACCTTGACACTGATCCAGCTCCCTTGGATCAGTGAGGGAGCTCTGAGTGACCAGAACCTCTGACACTTCTGTTTTTAATATATTTTTTAAAAAAATAACATTTATCTTTTATTTTTTGAGAAAAAGGACAAAGAGTAACACACAGGCTGTAACCAGCCAGTGAAACAACACTCCCCTAATGCAAACTGAGTTACACCTGAAACACATTGTGTGCATCAGGAGTTTAACAATCAGTCCTCACAAAGGAATACCAGTTAACAAACTGGCTAAATAATTCAGCCAGTTCAGAAATCAGGGTTTCCCCCTCCCAAAAAAAGAGAAGAGAATCAGAAACTAAGAGTAACATACTGACTATAACACTCGCCAGCACAGAGTCAGTCCCCTAAACTGAGGAGGCTCGGAATCTCCTGTTTAATAAAATATATAAAAAAATAAATAAACGAATTACAAAACACAGTTTACAGAAAAACAGTTAACGTTTACAGCTGTATACAAAACAGCAATTTTACAAGGGAGAGGAGCAGCAAAGCTAGGCCCCAAACCCTACCGTTCCACCAGTTTACAGGGAAATAAGGACAAACCTCAAATCTCAGTTTCACATATAAAAGACAGTGACAATGACATTTGTACATAAAAGGGCAATCCAGTTACAAACGGTGCATACAATACAGACCTAGCAAGTCCCTGTCCCTTCCACCTTCCGGCCACTCTAAGGCAGCCCACCCCTACGCATCTTCCGGCTCTTGGTCCACCCCATGTCCCTTCCAGTTCTCGGTCCGCCCCGACACACCTTTCAACCACCTCTGGGGCAGCCCACCCTGGTACCTGCCCGGGGTGACAGCATTGTGGACAGCTACCTGCCTTATGGCTCTGTCTGCCCCTACGTACCATTGGGCTGTCACCCACCCCAATGCACCGTCCGGCCAGTAAGCTCTCCTGGCACACCTTCCGGCCACCTCTAGGGTAATCCATCCCCTTTCCTGGGATGACAGCGTGCAGGGTAACCCACAAGCCTTCCGGATCTCAGCCCGCCCCTACGCACCTTCTGGCCCTCGGCTACTCTGACACACCTTTTGACCATCTCTATGACAGCCTGTCCGGATTACCCCTTCTCGGGACGTCAGTGCTCAGAATGGCCAACCCACCATCTGGCTCTCAGGGCAACTGGCATCAGGATGGCCTCCCCACCCTTCGGCTTTCAGGACAGCCTACCAACCTTCAGGTTCACAGGATGGCCTATCCACCCTCTGGCTCTCGGGGTGACAGCTTTCGGGATGAAGCAGAGCCTCCCAGCTCACAAGGCCTGCCAAACCCAGGGACACGCAAGACAGTGCAGGTGATAACTCTGTCTTGTTGCTTGTTGGGTTAATTATCAACGAACAGAGTCCTTTCTGATACATAGAGTCCATTAGCATAGACGGTTCTCTTCAAAATGTAGAGTCCATTCCCAGGAACAGTGTCCACTCCAATATGCAAAGTGCAGAAATGGAGTCCACTCCAAACTACAGAGACTGTTGCTAAAAACAGAGTCCATAACCAAGGGAAAAGTCCACTCCTGAAGGCAGCAAATGCACACCCTACAGGTATTCAATCTCCTTGGAGTCCTGACCCAGCCTTGGAGAACCAGGCCCACTCCCAGGAACACAGTATATTGTAAAGGTACAGTTAACTCACAGGGGTTTGGTCCACACCTGAAGGACAGGTCTTCTCCCAAACTCCAGGATACAGCAAGTGCTCACCTCCCAGCACACACATGGTGTTCAATCTTCACAGGCCTAGTCCCAGAGCTAGGCCTCCCACAGGAACAGCTCATCTGGTAAGATGTACTTCTTCACAAGGGCTCAGTCCAAACACCAAAAAAAAAACAGTGAATACACATACAAAAAAAACCACAAAGAAAACTAGAGTCCAAGGACTAAGCTCTGCCATAAAATCAACATTTTTCTCTTTCAGAAAAAGACAGAGTAACACACCAGCCAGTGAAACAACAATCCCCTAATGAGAACTGAGTTACGCTTGAAACACAATGTGTGCATCAAGAGTTTAACAATCAGTCCTCACTAAAGGAATGCCAGTTAACAAATTGGCTAAATAATTCAGCCAGTTCAGGAATCAGGTCATCCCCCCCTCGAAAGAAGAAGCTGAAATCAACAGTAACAATAATGCACTGACTGTAACACCAGCCAACACAGAGTCAGCCCCCGAAACTGAGGAGACTCAATCTCCTGTTTATATTATTTTATTAAACAAATTACAAAACAGTTTATAAAAAAGTTAACATTTACAGCTTTATACAACAGCAATTTTACAAGGGAGAAGAGCAGCAAAGCTAGGCCCCAAACCCTTCCGTTCAACCAGTTTACAGGGAGATGAGGACAAACCTCAAATCCCAGTTTCATATATAAAAGACAACAGCAATGACATTTGTATATAAAAGGACAATCCAGTTACATAAACAGTGCATACAATACAGACTCAGCAAGCCCCCATCGCTCCCACCTTCTGACCACTCTAAGGCAGCCCGCCCCTATGTACCTTCCCGCTCTCGGTCCACTCCATGCCCCTTCCAGTTCTCGTCCGCCCTGACACACCTTTCGACCACCTCTAGGACAGCTCGCCCTGGTACCCGCCCAGGGTGATAGCGCTGAGGACGGCCTACCCGCCTTCTGGCTCTCGGTCTGCCTCTATGTACCATTGGGTTCTCACCCACCCCGATGTGCTGTCCGGCCAGTGGGCTATCCTGGCACACCTTCCGGCCACCTCTAGGACAGCCTGTCCCCTTCCCTGGGACAACAGCGTGCAGGGTAGCCCACAAGCCTTCCGGATCTCAGCCCACCCCTACACACCTCCTGGCTCTCGGCTGCTCTGACACACCTTTTGACCACCTCCAGGGCAGCCTGTCCCGATTACCCCTTCTCAGGATGACAGTGCTCAGAATGGCCAACCCACCATCTGGCTCTCGGGGCGACTGGCATCAGGGTGGCCTACCCACCCTCCGGCTTTCGGGACAGCCTACCAACCTTCAGGTTCATAGGATGGCCTACCCACCCACTGGCTCTCAGGGTGACAGCTTTCAGGACGCCCCATGAGCCTCCCAGCTCATGGTAAGGCCTGCCAGACCCAGGGACACGCAAGACAGTGCAGGTGATAGACCCAGGAAACACCTCAATACAGTTAGTTACCAAAAAAACAGTGTCCTTTCTGGTACACAGTCCAAATCTATACAGTCTTCAAGATATAGAATCCATTTCCAGGAAGAGTCCACTCCAGTATACAATGTGCATTGTCAGAAATAGAGTCCACTCCAAACTGCAGAGTCCATTGCTAAAAACAGAGTCCACAACCAAGGGCAGAGTCCACTCCTGAAGGCAGCAAATGCACACCCCACAGCACACAGGTGTTCAGTCGCCATAGAGTCCTGGCCCAGCCTTGGAAAACCAGGCCCATTCACAGGAACAGTACATTGTACAGGTGCAGTTAACTCACAGGGGTTTGGTCCACTTCTAAAGGAAAGGTCTTCACCCAAACTCCAGGATACAGTAAGTGCTTACCTCCCAGCACACACAGAGGTGTTCAATCTTCAGAGGCCCAGTCCCAAGGCTAGGCCTCCCCCCAGGAACAGCTCCTCTGGTAAAATGTATATCTTCCACAAGGGCTCAGTCCAAACACCAATAAATAGTGAAGACACATACAAATAAAAATTAAGAAAACTTAGAGTCCAAGGGCTAAGCCCTACCACAAAATTATTATCCTTTTCTCAAAAAGAGTAAAAGGAGAAAAGAGTAACACACAGGCTGTAACCAGCCAGTGAAACAACACTCCCCTCAGTTACACCTGAAACACATTATGTGCATCTGGAGTTTAACAATCAGTCCTCACTAAAAGGAATGGCCATTAACAAACTGGCTAAATAATTCAGCCAGTTCGGGAACCAGGTTTCCACCCCAGGAAAAAAGTGCAGAAACCAACTGCAACTGTAACACCAACCAGCACAGAGTCAGTTCCCAAAACTGAGGAGACTCTGAATCTCCTGTTTATTTTTTCTTTTTTCTTTTTTCTCTCTTAACCCCCACACTCCCGCCTGAATCTCCTGTTTATTTTTTTTTCCCTAATCTCCTGTTTATATCTGTCAGCCAGGGCTCCCTGATTAGACTAGGTTAACAGCCGCAATCAGGGAACACATATTCTATGAGATCCGGCTGGTTGACCTCATTCCAATCACTATAACTGGTTTCTCAGAGATAGTTTCAGATCCAGGAAACCCAACTGAGCAACTCCCTTTACAGTTAACTCGACCTGGTCACTTTTCCAGTCAGCAGTGTCAGCAACTTTGAAACAAACACAGAGAACATTGGAGAGACTCAGCAGGTCTGGCATCATCTATGGAGAGTCAAAAAGTGTGGTGCTGGAAAAGCACAGCTGGTCAGGCAGCATCCGAAGAGCAGGAAAATCGACGATTCATGCATAAGCTCTTCCTAATGACAAGCTTATGCTTGAAACGTTGACTCTCCTGCTCCTTGGATGCTGCCTGACCTGCTGTGCTTTTCCAGCACCTCACATTCTCGACTCTGGTCTCCAGCATTTGCAGTCCTCACTTTCTCCTAATCATCTATGGAGAGTGGAACAAGTTAATGTTTCGAGTGTGGTATAACTCATCTTCAGCGCAGTGTTGAAGATTCTGCCAGACCTTGCTAAGTCTCTCCAGCATCCTCTGTATTTGTTGAAGATGCCCAGCATCTGCCATATTTTGCTTTTATGAAGATAGAATTAACTTCCCTGTTTTGGTATAAAGAAATCCTAAGCAATGTAAGGGTTTCTTTTCACAGTGTTCAAAAATCATCAAATTTTTATCACTGTAAAGACTAAGCAAGTAGTTAATTTTATATTGGAGAGGCAATAGCTCCCTTCTTGTCACAGTTCACTAGTTACAAAGCAATAAGGGTTCCCCAATATCAAAACCCAGCAAATAAGAGCAAAATGACTCATATTCACACACGTTCATGGAATCACAGGTCAGGAATTTTCAGAAGGCTGAGTTCCGACCCCCACCAGCCAAGGCGGCATTTTTGAGTGTATCATTGCTGACACTAATGGTCTAGTAATTATCTAATGCTCCACGATGAGTTAATTCATTTACATAAATGAGTTGGATGCGAGCATAAGAGGTACAGTTAGTAAATTTGCAGATGACACCAAAATTGGAGGTGTGGTGGACAGCGAAGAAGGTTACCTCAGATTACAACAGGATCTGGACCAGAGGGGCCAATAGGCTGAGAAGTGGCAAATGAAGTTTAATTCAGATAAATGCGAGGTGCTGCATTTTGGGAAAGCAAATCTTAGTAGGACTTATACACTTAATGGTAAGTTTCTAGGGAGTGTTGCTGAACAAAGAGACCTTGGAGTGCAGGTTCATAGCTCCTTGAAAGTGGAGTCGTAGGTAGATAGGATCGTGAAGAAGGCGTTTGGTATGCTTTCCTTTATTGGTCAGAGTATTGAGTACAGGAGTTGGGAGGTCATGTTGCGGCTGTACAGGACATTGGTTTGGCCACTGTTGGAATATTGCCTGCAATTCTGGTCTCCTTCCTATCGGAAAGATGTTGTGAAACTTGAAAGGGTTCAGAAAAGATTTACAACGATGTTGCCAGAGTTGAACGACTTGAGCTATGGGGAGAGGCTGAACAGGCTGGGGCTGATTTCCCTGGAGTTTCAGAGGCTGAAGGGTGACCTTATAGAGATTTATAATATCATGAGGGTCATGGATAGGGTAAATAGACAAGGTCTTTTCCCTGGGGTTAGGGAGTCCAGAACTAGAGGGTATAGGTTTAGGATGAGAGGGGCAAGATCTAAAAAGAGACCTAAGGGACAACTTTTTCACACAGAGGATGGTACGTGTATGGAATGAGTTGCCAGAGGAAGTGGTGGAGGCAGGTACAATTGCAACATTTAAGAGGCATGTGGATGGGTATATGAATAGGAAGAGTTTGGTGGGATATGGGCCAGGTACTGGCAGGTGGGACCAGATTGGGTTGGGATATCTGGTCGGCATGAACGAGTTGGATCGAAGGGTTTGTTTCCATGCTGTACATCTCTATGACTTATGACTCTAATTGCATGGTGTTGGGACTTTTGGCAAAAATAGGTGGAGGAACAGGTCGTATTGAGGAAGCGGGGAGGCTGCAGAAGGACTTGGGCATGCTAGGAGAGTGAGCAACTAGTAGCAAATGGAATAGAATGTGGGAAAGTGTGAGGTTATGCATGCAGAATAGAGACGTAGACTGCTTTGCAAACAGGGAAAGGCTTCAGAAATCTGGGAGCTGTAGTTCAGGATTCTGTTGTAGTTAATATGCAGTTAGCAGTTCAGAAGGCAAATGCAACGTTAGCATTCATTTCAAGAGGGATAGAGAGACACAAACAGTGCTGCCTACCTCCAAGGAAGTGTCCTCTCTACAGACTAAATGGTAGGCATTATAAGCTCAATAAAGAAGAGGCTATTACTTAGCTCCAGGAATTTGAGTTCATCAAATAATACAATAAATTTTTTTAAAAATTTAAGAATTCTCGATATCTTGTACTGGCTTCGAAGGCTTTCTTCTCCCTCTTCCACTTTTGCAAAACCTTGATTATCTGAAGAACACGGGCAGGGAGCATTTCATTCAGTTAATCGGATGTCGGATAATCGAGGTTCCTCTGTATTGCGTGCAATTCTGGTCTCCTTCCTAGTGGAAGGATGTTGTGAAACTTGAAAGAGGTCAGAAAAGATTTACAGGGATGGTTCCAGGGTTAAGGGATTTGAGCGATAGGGAGAGGCTGAAACAGGCTGGGGCTGTTTTCCCTGGAGTGTCGGAGGTTGAGGGGTGACCTTATAGAGGTTTATAAAATTATGAGGGGCATGGATAGGGTAAGTAGGCAAAGTCTTTTCCCTGGGGCGGGGGAGTGCAGAACTAGACGGCATAGGTTTGGGATGAGAGGGGAGAGATATAAAAGGGACTTAAGTGGTGCATGCATGGAATGAGCTGCCAGAGGAAGTGGAGGCTGGTACAATTCCAGCATTTAAAAGGCATTTGGATGGGTATATGAATAGGAAGGGTTGAGAAGAATATGGACCAAATGCTGGAAAATGGGATTAGATTAGTTTAGGATATTTGGTCGGCATGTACATCTCTATGACTCCATGTTTTTGACTACTTGGCTTGAAGATGGATTCAGAACAGTTCCCCTCTTCTGCATCTCTTTCACCAGTGGAATGCCAGGGACCTTCACCATCGTAGTGAAGCATATGCTTACCCTATTCCTAACTATTTCCTGAGGTTGAGTTTAACTTCTGCATGACTCCTGGAAACTGCTCGAACCCTTTCAGAATTGCAGGATCTGGAAAGTGCTGGAAAGGATGAACCTTGCTGATATATAAAGCCACCGAACATCACAGCTCACACTGGCTCCATATATTCTGATAAGCAAGCACCTTCAGTGAGGCATCTTGTTTGCTTTTCAAGCAATGGGCTTGATGGATAACATAGTTAGCCAAGCGTGAATTTGTTCATTTTAGCAGGAAGAATAATACAAGAGATCGGTGCCTGCAATGAGCAGATTGTCTTATGAGGGCAGACTTGAGTTTAAAAGTGAGGGAGAGTATATTGACTAAATTGTTAAGGACCCTGAACAAAATTGTTTAGGATCCGGGTTGCTGACGAGTCAAAATTCCCAATTCGAAATGTTCTTATGAAATGGTAATGAATAAAATTGGATGTAAATGAATCAAAATGCACAATGAATTTGTGGCAAACCTTCAGCCACTGAAAAAGAGCCCAGGAAATATGAACAAAAATCACATGCAGCATTTTGACAGAGAATTTTTTCGCAAAACGCAAATGAGATTAAAAGTCATTTGTCTCTCATCACTTCAGGACTTCGGATGTATGCTGCTTCCCTTGGACCAAGGAAGATGACGACAAAATCCTGATTTTGTCAGGAAAGTTATGTTTTCATATTGCCAAATGAGGCAGCTTGATTTCAGATCAAGCTTCTTTTGCTGCTCTAATCCCACAATTTGCAGTTCTGCAGTTGGTGGTAATGGCAGATCCCCAGGCTGGATTAGTGCTGGCCCTGGACAGTTTTAGCAGCTGCGGCTAATCTGCCATTGTGCCCACTGTTTGCTGGCACCCAGACCTCATTAGAATTCTAGTCACGGAATGGTGTCCAACTATGCCCAATGCCTGTGCAATGGGTCATGGCTGGGTAATGGCACCACACCGCTGCATAAAAGAACAGGGAACTGGTTCAGATTCCAACAAGCCTTGGCACAAACATATCCAATCAGTTGGGAAGCAATCACTTAAAGGACAAATCTGCAGATCCAGGTAGGGAATGCTGCAAATGCCGTATGTCGGAGAACTCAGTATTTGCATTGATGTGTGAATTAGATTTTCTAAAGAAGCTGCACTTCAACTGCAGTGCTGTGTTGCTTACAGTATTAATATAAATGCTTTAATCACATATGTTGAGGCCAAACTTTACAGGGATTCATTGAAGAAGTAACGCATGCTTGGATAAAGGGAACCCTCTTGATGTGCTATACATAGAGTTCCAGCCAGCATTTGACAAAGTGCCACAACAAAGGTCATTGCAGAAGATAAAATCTTGTGGTGCAGGGAATAAAGTATTAACAGGAATAGAAAATTAGCAGAAAACAGAGAGCATGCATCAATGACTCTTCGTCTGAATGACAGGGTGTGCTGTGTGGAGCTCCACAGAGGTCTGTGCTGGGACCGCAATATTTTGCCATTTATATCAGTGACTCAGATAAAGAGAGAGAAGGAATGATAGTTAAATTGACAAATGACATCAAAAGAGGAAGGAAAGTATGTTGTGGAGAAGCTAGAAGGAGATGGACAGAAATAGGTTGAGTGAGAGGGCAAAAATCTGGCGATGGACTGTAGTATGGGATAATGTGAATTTGTTCATTTTAGCAGGAAGAATAACGCAAGAGATTGGTGCCTGCAATGAGCAGATTGTCTTATGAGGGCAGACTTGAGTTTAAAAGTGAGGGAGAGTATATTGACAAAATTGTTTAGGACCCTGAACAGTCTTGACAAGGTAAATGTGCAACAAATGTGGATGTGAATGTTAGTGCAAACTATTTTACCAAGATCATTTTAGGCACATTTCAGCTCAGTGTTATTTATTGTGAGCACTTCCCATCCCATTTTCAAGCATTGGGTGGCAGTGTCGTGCCTAAATAGTGGGCATTATACAGACCATTCTCTTGCCTCCACACCATCACTTATATCCCATCGGTGCTCTTTTTACCACATTTTTGTGAACGGACTTTGAAATAACTCTTCAATGTCTGGCATCCCAACAACAATCACCCTTTATTTACAAATGCATTGATTTGACAATGGCTTTGTCTCTCGCTGAGTCAGGCATTCCGGGCCCAATGCAACATCTCATCCCAAGACTAGGTACTTTACAACCTTCTGGGCTTAGTATTGAATTCGGTTTGTGAACTCACTCCCATTCCTTCCCTATCTCTTAGCTTTACTTGTTGTATTCTCTGTCACCATGTCTGCTCTTCCAACTCCCCATCCCAGTGCGACTGCCTGCCCCTTCCAGTCTGGCAGTTAGACAAGTCACTTGTTCTGCCATTCTCACATTCCAATCACTTAAGCTGCACTATCAGCACTCCCTGCAGCACTCCACCCCCCACATAATTGCATGTATCCGGTCCCCTCCACACTTCTGAAGAGTCATCTAGACTCGAAACGCTAGCGTGTTCTCTCTCCACGGATGCTGTCTGTCCCGTTGTCATCTCCAGCACTTTTTGGTTGCATTCCTGACATTCTTCCCTTTATGTCATCCAAGTCGCCCTAATTGGGGTTGCTAACCTGGCCCAATCAGGCAAGTTGTAAATTCTGAGGTGCAGTTGTCTGAACTCGTTACAATCACTACATATTTAACTCTCAAACTTTACAGCTCCATGTTAGAGTAGAAATCTTAATTGCCTCTATAATCATTCAATGGAATTTCAGATCTCTTTGATTATATGCTGGATTACCCAGATCTCTTTCAACCTGCACTTTTTTTCAAAGCTTTTCTCTGACGGATGCATGGCTCTTTGCCCTATTCTCATGCATTATGCTGGATTCATCTGAATTATGTACCATTTCCAGACATAAGCTGAATTTCCCAACATGTGAAGACCCATCTACAGTTGTTCGGCACAGTTTACAGCCCAAACGCTCACTCGGCTTTTAATATTATTTGCAAATCATGCCCCAAACACACAACTTGATCACTTATAAAAATAGCAAAGAACAACCTACAAGTCTTGTCTTGGGCTTATCCAATTCCCTAATTTTTTTCCCAGAACATTTTACTAAGGAAGATCTGTGCATCTGAGTCTATGATTTGAGTTAGAGAGTCATAGAGTTGTACAGCAGAGAAACAGACCCTTTGGTCCAACTTGTCCATTCCGACCAGATATTCTAAATAAATCTAGTCCCATTTGTCAGCACTTGTCCCATTCATATTCATATACCCATCCAGATGTGTTTTAAATGCTGTAATTGTACCAGCCTCCACCACTTCCTCTGACATCTCATTCCATACACACTCCAGCCTCTGCGTGAAAATGTTGCCCTTGAGATCCTTTTTAAATCTTTCCCCTCTCATCCTAAGCCTATGTCTTCTACTTCTAGACTCCCCCACCCCAGGGAAAAGACCTTGTCTATTTACCCGATCCATGCCCCTCACGATTTTACAAACCTCAATAAAGTCACCCCTCAACCTCCGACGCTCAGTGAAAACAGCCCCAGCCTGTTCAGCCTCTCCCTGTAGCTCAAACCCTCCAACCCCTGGCAACACATTTGTAAATCTTTTCTGAACCCTTCCAAGTTTCACAACATCCTTTCCATAGGATGGAGACCAGAATTGCACGCAATATTCTAAAAGTGGCCAGACTAATGTCCTGTAGAGCTGCAACATGACTTCCCAACTCCTATACTCAATGCACTGGCCAATAACGGCAAGCATACCAAACATTAAAATCTTTTTCAGTGTGAAGGTGTCATTTTTACAATGCAATTATTTAAGATAGTTAGAGGCTGTGGATTTTGTAGTATAATTTGTTGTATTCAGCAATGACTATACACTGCAACTGAATTTTACAGACTCGTGTGTCAGAGATCACGTGTTGAAAGCTGATGTGTTCAATAGGGATCCAATCAACTACAGAGCCAGGTAAGTTGGAATCACAATTCGTGTCAGTCAGGGGTTGTTCATCATTTCTTGCTGCATTTTATTTAATCCCAGACTCCCCAGCTGCCGCAGTTGTCAACTTCGAAAAGATTTCAGAAGCAACAATGATTTTGGAATCTGATGCTGCTGCCTGGAGTGAGAAACAGCCTCTGTGTGGGGGTGGGGCATTTGATTTCTTGGGACGTGAAATGTCAGCGTCTGGACACAAGGCTGAGAGCTGGGAATAAGTTTTTGGAATGTCGAGTGTAGAATATGGTTCCTAGTGGTGACCATCAGGAGCCTCTCTCTAATGCATTAGCATATCATCCTCAGTGGGTTAAATTCAACCCGCAAGGTTATGGTGTGCAAAACAACATTTTGTTTGAATGCGGTCCACTTCTTCCTTGTGATGTGGCCTTAGCAGCCTTACCCATGACCACACTCCGTTCCCTGGCTGAGCTTGTTCTCACTTTGAACAATTTCGCCCTTAATTTGCCCTATTTTCTCCAAACACAGGCGCATGTCCCCCTTGCTATGCGTGTCTCTTTGTAGGGTATCTGGAACATTCCTGGTTCCAGTCCTATTCATTCCCCCTTGCCCACAACTCTTTCTCCAGTAGGTTGATGACATCATCGACAATGATCCTTGTCCTTTTCCAGAATTAGAAAAAATAATCCATTTTGCTTCCAATTTCCATCCTTCTCTCACTTTCACCTGGTTCATTTCTGACACTTCCCTTCCCTTGACCTCATTGTTTTCATTTCTGAGGATGGGCTGTGTACTCATATCTGTTATAAAACTGTTGACACTCATTAATACCTTGACTGCACTTCTGCTCATCCTGCTTCCTGTAAGGACATCATTCCATTCTCCTAATGTCACCATCTCTGTCGCATCTGTTCCAATGATACGACCTTCCATGGGGTTATGGAAGTGTCATCCTTTTACCTCAGCTGAGGAGTCCCCACCCCAACCCCACCCCTCAGCCATGTGCGTGAAGTGAACTGAATTGAATTGGCTGAAGGCTGGCATTTCTGATGCTGGAGCCCTCTGGAGGGCTTCAGCC
Source organism: Chiloscyllium punctatum (assembly GCF_047496795.1). Taxonomy (NCBI): domain Eukaryota; kingdom Metazoa; phylum Chordata; class Chondrichthyes; order Orectolobiformes; family Hemiscylliidae; genus Chiloscyllium; species Chiloscyllium punctatum. The sequence continues at coordinate 18,246,206 of NC_092778.1, forward strand.
TTACCTTTTGCACTGATGTGCTGGGTTCTTCCATCACTGAGAAGGAGGGCTGTTTCATATCTCACCACCATTCACAACTGGATGTGACAGGACTGCAGAGCTTAGCTCTGGCCAGTTATTTGTGGGATTGCTTAGCGCTATCACTTGCTGCTTATGCTGTTTGACGTGCAAGTGGTCCTGGTTTGGTAAGCTTCACCAAGTTGACACCTGGGAATCATGGAGCTCAAGACACGATCTCCGTTTCTCTTTCCACAGATGTTACCAGGACCTGCTGAGATTCTCCAGCACGTTCTGTTTATTGTTCCTCTCCATGCTGTTCCACCCATAATTCCCCATTCCTGTTTGAGATTTATTTTTAAAACAACCTGGTCAGATTTGTTGTTACACTCTCTGGAGCAGATGGGAATTGAACCCAGGCCTCCTGGCATAGAGGTAGGGCCATTACCACAACAGCCCCCTTCCCACTGTTTGCTGAGAGGTATGTAAACCTTTAATGGATATAATTTAAACTTTTCACAATTAATATCAGTTTGACAGGATGTGATGGATTAGTTACATGGTTTTTTTGCATTTTACAGCAACAGCAATATGAATACTTAGCTCCTACCTAACGTTATATGTCACAGAGATATATAGCACGGAAACAGATCCTTCAGTCCAACTCATCCATGCCAAACAGATATCCTAAATTAATCTAGTCCCATTTGCCAGCATTTGGCCCCTATCCCTCTGAAACCTTCCTATTCATATACCCACCTAGGTACCTTTTAAATGTTGTAATTGTACCAGCCTCCATCACTTCCTCTGGCAGCTCATTCCATTCATGCATCACCCTCTGTGTGAAAACATTACCCCTGAGGTCCATTTTAATTCTTTCCCCTCTCACCCTAAACCCCTATGCCCTCTAGTTTTGGACTCCGCTACCCTGAGAAAAAAAAGAGTATTCACCTTATCTATGATTTTGTTAACCTCTATAAGATCACCTCTAAGCCTCCGACACTCCAGGGACAACAGCCCCAGCCTATTCTGCCTCTCTCTATAGCTCAAACCCTCCAACCCTGTGAGTAAGACCTTGGCTATTCACCCTATCTCTACCTTTAAATAATGACACCCCAGTATTGTCTTATCAAACTGTGTTACATGATAGGGATGGTAATACGGTGACAGCACAGTTTGGAGGATTTAACTGAGCAGAATACTAAGCCCTTGCATATACAGAAGAAGAACAACTGATTTTGGAAGCAAATAAATTATCAAGCCTCACCACGTGTATATGCATCTGCAGGTCTCCATTTTGTCCCTTCACCTGAGACAACCCCACACTTTGTAGACAGTACTCACCAGGTTCCAATGAGGTGGCTTGACTTTGGGAGAGCTTAATTAACGTGAGACCAACTGATGTGACGTTTAGGTACAAACAGAAGCTAAATCATTGGTTGTGAAAAGTCTAACTTTCAACACAACTCACTGAGAGGAAAGATTACATTACCACTTGCTTACTATTAATCCAGGTGGTGGAGAGAAATTAAAATAACCCAGCCTGGACTCTGAAAAAGAATCTGTTCCAGTTGTGGTGCCTAGCTGTTAAAATAAGCCTGAAAAGTGCTTTTTTTAAAAAAAAATCTGTTTAGCTTTATTTTGAAATCTGCAGTACAAAGTCACTCCAATATCACTGAATTGTGGATGTAGCCTCAAACCCAAAAAACAACAGAACTCAACAGCGCCACCATTGCAGTCAAGCAATAACCCATGATATGCTAAGAAAGTGGCCATTAAAGGTACTACACCTGAGACCAATCCTAAGCTTAGCAGAACTGTTAAAATAAATCTGCCTGTTCCTAACATGAGGACAAACCTGCAAAACTCTCAAAAGCAAAATTTCCAATTCTCAAGTGGAAGGCGTGTCTGAGTTTACTTGTTCTGACAGCTACATTTTCTGGACCCTGATATTGCCACATCCAATAAATAATTCAAAAATATTAAAATTGCCGGGGTAATGATGACCTTCACAGATTGAATATGACAGGTTCAACGATTGTGAATATGTCGTCCACCGTCAATCTGTAGCCTGGGATCTTACGGTGCAATGGAATGGAACTGGCAGTAGCTACTGCACTCCCCAGTAGTAGTGCCATTTCACAGAGATGCCAACCTCTGATCTCTTTGGGCAGGATGTCTGTACCCAGGGTCCCTTGTTCCCAGGGGAAGTCCCAAGCTCCCATTACAAGGGAACAAGATGCAACAGGCCTTCCATATTGGGGTCTCACAAACCAAACTCCTGTTGAGCCCACTGTCACCTCTAACAGTGTTTTGTCCCCTTTTCTTTAATGCAGTGTAACATTTGAACTTTAATTCCTGATATTTTTGGTCTCTATGCAGGGTGTATCACTATAAAAATTAACAAACGTCTCGCTCTCTTTTATAATTCATGGAGGCACAGCAATGAATCATTGGCAACTCTTTATGTCTTGCCTTTTACATTTATTTCTACAATATTCAAAGAAACCATCTATGAGTGAAGTGGTTTTACTGCATTCTGCCAAGCTGAAATCGTTTCGTAGAATTGCTTCAATAAAACGAGGAACCGAGCTCAGCCTCCAACACTGATGGATCGGTTTCAAATTAACACAAGTGTCAAGGATAGGAACCAAGTAATCAGTTAACAAATTAAACAAAGACAGCTTGTGAATCGGAGTTTTAGCCAGAATGCAGAATACTTTGCCCTTTAATAATTGAAATAAAGAACAATTATTTTTCAATCATTCAAATATCATTGTAAATATTCAGTTGATCATTTAAAATATAACTTTTATCATCATGGGTTTATAGGTTCAAGAGTTTTTTAAAATAAATAATTACACATGATATATATTGATCTTGACAATTGTAAGCACTGCCAAATGAAAAATCTTAATGCGTTTAGTTTATTTGTTGGTTACAATTACTAAAATAATACTTATTTAAATGGGAAATATAGATCAATTGAAAAGATAACAGTGACTAATAAGTATTTATCAAATTAAAACTGAACTGTTATGAAGCCCATTAAACGTTTTTAAAACATTGTATCAGATTAGATTCTGTACAGTGTAGAAGCAGGTCCTTCGGCCCAATAAGTCCACACTGACCATCCTAAACGTAACCCACCCACCCGATGCACGTAACACTATGGACAATTTAGAATGGCCAATTCACCTGATCTGCACATTGTTGAACTGTGGGAGGAAACCAGAGCACCCAGAGGAAACCCACACAGACAGGGGGAGAATGTGCAAACTGCACACAGACAGTCACCCAAGGCTAGAATTGAACCTGAGACCCTAGTGCTGTAAGGCAGCAGTGCTAATCACTGAGCCACCATGCCTTAAATTTACCAAGCCTATGGATTGTTAGACTCTCTATAAAGATCAAAAACTTAAAATGTTGAAACTTCCAGTGATTAGGTGAAGGAATGAGACAGAAAGATTTCACATTGAATACTTTACCGTAAAAGATAAACTAAAAGCAATATTTGTGTAGACAAACGCTATGTGTGTGGACAAATTATACTTCAGTAGAGGACTTTCCCCTTTTATGGTTATAGTGTTATAGAAGGCCTACAATGCAGAAACAAAGCCATTGAGCCCATTGAGTCTGCACCAACCCTCTGAACAGCATCCCACACAGACCCAACTATCCACCACCTGTAATGCCACATTTACCATGGCTAATCCAGCTAGCCTGGATACTACAGGACAATTTAGCATGGCCAGCCCACCTAACCTGGACATCTTTGGACTGTCAGAGGAAACAGGAGCACCCAGAGTAAACCCATACAGACACGAGGTGAATGTGCAACCTCCATGCAGGCAGTTGCCTGAGGCTGGAATCAAGGCTGGTTCCATGCCTCTGTAAGGCAGTAGTGCTAAGCACTGAGCCACCGTGCTGCCCTAACCACACCCAAAATCCTTTTCTAGAGTTAAACTCCACTCTGAGCCTGAAGCAGACCTTCAATTCTTCTTGAAGCAATCCAGCATAAATTTTACCTTCACAAGATTTAATTCCATTCCTTTCCTGAAGGAGTTTCCTGGAGATCAAGCCTCCAGCTCAAGCCAGGCAAAGTTTACAACCTTATACTAAATCGATGGGGATTTGGTCTTGTTAATTTAAGCATAACTGCAGGTGAACCATTGAGACTACCTATCTCTATCTCAGCTCATGGCAGACTGAGTTGTCTGTGCATTTCAGGGTTCTTTTTTCATTGAAGGGCTGTAACACAATTCTGCAAATAGACCCTTCCCTTCTCAAAGTTAACTCCACAACATAAATTACATCTTGCATCGAAGTAGAAATACTAATTAGTTACAATTTACACATCCAGCTCCATTCTATTTTCAAACTAGATAGACAGTTAAATATAACCATTTACAAAACCTAACATTCTTAACACTGTCTGGAGACTCACAGTTAACCCATTGTCAGAAGAGATCCTAAACTATTATCCACAAGTGTCAATACCTTGCCATTGATAAAACCTGGAACAAACCCAGGTTTACCGTCAGCAGAAGAGAGGACAGATCACTTGAGTCCTCCATTCTACCCTAAGTTAACATCTAAATACAAACCACATTTGTAACAGTAATGTCAAATAACTTTATTGAATTAGTTATTTTCTCTCACAAAGACTGAACGAAATAGTATCAGGTGCACAACAACTGACCAGAACTTTCAAGATGAGCACATACAGTTTACAATGTCCCTTCTGGTGAGTTGAAAGATAGAAGGGCTTTATACATGGAGATCACAAGTTTTGCCACTTCTTCCAATAATCTCTCAGTCCTCCCACTGATGTTGCATCCTCTTGTTATCAAATTCTTATTCATTGTAAATGATTCCTTTGGGATTGTTTAATCATAATCAGTCACAATTTGGAGCATCTCGATTCAATTTGCTTTCCTTTCATGAACCAACTTTGAATATGCCAGTCTCTGTCCTAACTGGAGCTTCTCACTCTGCTATTGGTCCTGATACTGACAGAGAGCCAGATCCCGAGTGATGGGAGGGTTCGGGAGCAGGAAGGAAAGAATTTCCAAACATCCAGCTGATGTTCATAACAAACAAAGTTCTACATCAGTTCAGACGGACTGTCAATGCAGACCCATATTTTGCTTGGGGTCTGTTTGCTGCCTGATTCCTCACCATCCTATTATGGTATCGTCATGGCCAGAATCCGGTGATGTGGTATGCAAAATGTGGAGACTACCTTAAACCTTTCCTCACATATAATGCAAGGACACATGAGGACATGCAGGCCAAAAATAAAGGTGAGATAACTCCACAAGGGCCGATATCCCCTCACTGCGTTTCTTTTCAAGATAGCGCTAACATAGGACGACTCTGCGAGCTCTGAACAGCAGACCTTATTCTCACATTTCTTACAGTCATTTTGCCTTTTTAAACCTCAATTCTAAGTCTGTAAAAATTACGAGCAATATTCAAACTTCAAATCTAATGTTGATCTTGCTTTTTGTCCACCTTCCTTGCAGCTGTAACTTTGTATTCCTCGCTTTGTTCAATCACCCTATGATTTTTGTATGCTACGATCTGCTTGTACTGCACGCAAAACAAAAACTTCTTACTGTATTTAGGTACGGGTGACAATATTAAATCATACAAATCAAATCAAGTCATTGTGCATGACACTGACCCAGCTAGCTCAGAACTGGCTGCTAGAGTGAACAGAACCCTGGACATTCCTGTTTATATTCCTGATGAATGGCTTTTGCCTGAAACATTGATTCTCCTGCTCCTCAGATGTTGCCTGACCTGTTGTACTTTTCCAGCTCCACAGTCTTGACTCCTGATTATATCTGTCAGCCAGGACTCCCTAACTGAGCCAGATTAGCAGCCCCAGTCAGGGAACTCATATTCTATGAGATCCACCTGGCTGACCTTCTTACAATCACTATAACAGGTATAGATATAATTTGCTTTTCACAACAACAAAGAAGTGCATTTTCAAGTTATCCCTTTTACATAGTCCACTGAGAAAGAATCACATGTGGACATACGCTGTTGTTTCTTTATAATCTGTTTCAGTTTCATATATCCAGATATACACTGACAAGAGTCAGATTGTTCAAAGACTTGGATTGACTCCAGAAGAAAAGGTGGGCAACTTGATGAAGCTGTAACATAGGGCTACTTGCATGACATCAACCTGAGGCGATGGGTAGAGCTGAGTGATCCCACAACCAGTGGCTCAGACTTAAGCTCTACGGTCTTGCCATACCCAGCTGTGAATGGTGGTGGACAATTAAACAACCGACTGGAGGATGCCCCAAAAATATCACCATCTTCACATCAACATTAAAGTGAAGGTCAAAGAATATTCAATAATGCTCAGCCAGAAGTGCTAAGTGGATCATCCATCTCAGCCTCATCCACCAGTGCCCAACATCACAAATGCCAGAACTTCAGCCAGTTTTATTCACTCCACATGATACCACGTGCTGAAGGCAATGGATATTGCAAAGGCTTATGGGTCCTGACAATATTATGGCAATATTACCGAATTTCAAATCTAACATTTTTCACACTGTTTGGAGACTCACAGTTTATCCATTGTCAGAATGGATCCTAAACTATCATAGAATCCCTGCAGTGTGGAAACAGGCCATTTGGCCCAACAAGTCCACACTGACCCTCCGAAGAGTAACCCACCAAGACCTATTCCCCCAATCCTGTTACTCTATATTTATCCCTGACTAATGCACCTAACCCACACATCCCTGAACATTATGGGCAATTTGGCATGGCCAATTAACCTAACCTTTGGATTGTGGGATGAAATCGGAGTACCCGGAGGAAACCCACCCAGACACAGGGAGAATGTTCACTCTCCACACAGACAATCGCCGGAGGCTGGAATCGAAACTGCGTCTGTGGCACTGTGAGGCAACAGTGCTAACCACTGAGCCACCATGCTGCCCCTCTATTACCCACAAGCGTCAATACCTTGCCAATAAAACAACCTGGAACCAATCCAAGTTACAATGATACCCAGTAACACTTACCTAACAATAACCTGCTCAGTGACACTTAGTTTGGATTCCACTCGTGTCACTCAGCTCCTTACCTCATTAAAACCTTGGTCCAAACGTGGACAAAAGAGCTGAATTCCAAAGATGAGGCGAGAGTGACAGCCTTCACATCAAGGCTACATTTGATGGAGCATTGCATTAAGGAGACCAGGAAAACTGGCCTTAGTGGAAATGCAAGGGAAAAGTCTCACTGATGGCTAGATCATGCTTACCATAGAGAAAAATTGTTGTTGTTCGATGTCAGTCATCTCAACCATGGGACATCTCTGTTTCAGTTCCTTAGGGTAGTTTCCTAAGTTCAGACATCTCCAGCTACATTCGCAGTGACCTTCCCTCTATCATAAGGTCAGAAGAGGGGATGTTTGATGGTAACAGCACAATGTTCATGACTCCTCAGATACTGAAGCAGTCTATGGTCAAATGCTGTAGCCTCATCAAAAACCTGGGGCTGGCTGTCCAACAGCGCTGTGGGCAGCAGTTCAAGAAGGCAGCTCCAACTCCCATCTCCTGGGCAATTAGGGATGGGCAATAAACACTGGCCCCACATCCAGCACACAGAGATAAAAGAATGAAAGTGACCTGAGGAGCCAACAGATTGTTTTGCGAACTGCAAAGACAGTGGACGTGATTGAGATTTCTTGGGGACAGCGCTAGCTGTTACAATCATTGACCTTGTGACTGTTTCTGCCCATCTTGAAGCAAATCAGAAGTTGCTTTTGGATCAACTTGGAAATCGCAAAAACGCAGCGAGAAGTATGAAGTCATCCTTGTAGGCAGACAGAGTTTGCAGGCTTTGTTCACCATGTCTAACCTTGGCAAAGTGGTTCATTCAAAATAAAACCTGGTAAGCCGCACAGGTTGCATGGTCTCACACAGCGATTGTCCAGCTTTCTACAACATAGACATGTGGGAGCAGAGGACACTGGAAGCATCAATACAGGAAGCCAAAGCCAGAACAGATGGTTTAACAACCTGGCAAGACACGGGCTAGGTGCAAGATAGATAAGTGTTCCAACAAACAAAAGGAGCTTACCCAATGTCACACAGAATGACCAGACAGGTTGATTAATGAGGATGATCAGAGCATTAACACATTTAGCAAGCAGACATTCCACACAGTCAACAATACGGCGTCTGTTGACAACATTGTATATTCAAAGCACTTACCACCATTGATTTTGTATTCTATAAAAATTGGGTAACATGGAATTTCGTACTTTCTGAGGAAAGCAAAGCATGGAGTGTGAATTGTGTCTAATAACCAAAAATGCAACATTAATGTAGCACAGATACAATTTTTGAGCTAATTTATTTAACCACTGGTGTCTGTCTTGATCCAAGGAAACTGGAAAATAAAAGTGATTTTCACAAGTTTTTGAAATTTATTCAAATTCCCTTTGTCATACATGGCAAATTTAGCTCAGAAAGCCATTTTAAGAATATCAGGAGAAAAGGGATCGCCATTTAATGGCAGGAGGATTATCAACCCGCAACTGATGAACTCAGACAATCACTGGCTGAAGTAGCAGAAGACTAGTGACTGAATGTATACTTTACCTGCAGGGCCCACTGCTGCAGGGGGCTGTGCCCAGTTCCTGTATGTTCCCACACTACCTCCTTGGTGAGTAATAGTCTGAAGGTGCAAGCTCATGGAGATGGCCTATACTCAGCACCAGTGCAGATGGCAGTCAGCAGTCAATTGTGTGTCACCCAAAGTGGTGAGCACCACACAGACACAGTCATTACAGATTCAGATGGGGCCAATCATGGAATCCCTACAGTGTGGAAACTGACCCTTCGGCCCAACAAGTCCACACCAACTGAAGAGTAACCCATCCAGACCCATTCCCACATTATATTTCCCCTGACTAATGCACCTAACCTGCACAACCCTGAACACTATAGGCAATTTAGCATGGCCAATTCACCTAACCCGCACACCTTTGGACTGTGGGAGGAAACCAGAGCACCTGGGGAAACCCATGTAGAGACGGGGAGAAAGTGCAAACTCCAATCAGACAGTTGCCCAAGGCTGGAATCAAACCCAGGTCCCTGAAGCCGTAAGGCAGCAGTGGTAACCACTGAGCCACTATGCCGCCCATGTTCGTGAGCAAACCACTGCTGTGCCAATGAAAGGCCCACACTCAGCTTGCAAATGCACAGGAAGGGCTTTTGCCCGAAACGTTGATTTCGCTGCTCGTTGGATGCTGCCTGAACTGCTGTGCTCTTCCAGCACCACTAATCCAGTATTTGATTTTCAGCATCTGCAGTCATTGTTTTTACCATGCACAGGCAATGGCAGGAGTCATTCCAAGGGAAAGGTGCATCACTTCTTCTGCGAAGAGGCAGACGCAGGAGGTGACAAAGTGGGGTGAGAAAGGCCCTGAACGCACAGCAGCTGTGCATCAACGAAAGGCTGAAGAGACCCCCCACCCCTCCCAGCTATCCTTCCAGAGGCACCTGTAATGCCCCACTGATGGAGCACACTGGAACAGAAGACCCAATATTGCCAGAGTGGTCACCAAAGTTAATGTTTTTAAAAAGTAAGCAAAGATGCCTCCATTTACCTAACTTTCAGACCTGGGTTCTCATAAAACATTGACCACATTTCTAAACTGAACAAAGAGCTACTAGCTACAGGTTATGAAACATTGACACTGAAAACAAAAAGTACTGGAGATCACAGTGGGTCAGGCAGCATTCATGAAGAGAGGGCATGCCTACATTTTGAGTCTAGATGACTCTTCATCAGAACTTAAGTCACACCCACAATAATGTGGTTGATTCTTAACTGCCCTCAGGGCAATTAGAGATGGGCTATAAATGCTGGTTTAGCCAGTGATGCCCTCATCCCATGAATAAATAAAATAAAATGACAGCCCCCCCACTAGCTGAGAACCAATCACTCAGCTATTGCCTGGCAGAAGATCATTTTTTCATCAATTACTACTCTCTAAAGTTCAGAGCAACCAGCTACACATTCCAACCAATTCTCTCTGTACACAACCCCCCAGCTCCACACCTTCTGCAACCACACCTTCGCCACTGTTCCGACAAGCAGCTCTGTCAACAATGCTTACAATGAGCGCTTGCTTTCAAAATATGTAGTAATCGTGGTTTTAAAACCTTTGCCTTCTCACAAACTAACAATGCAGAAAGAAATAAAAGGCATTACTTTACACACCTAAGACACTGGGAAATAATGAGGTGCCAGGTTCCACTGAATGATTGGCAAAGGAAAAGTTTCTATTATTCAGTCATGGGATGTGGGCATCACTGGTGAGGCCAACGTTGAATTCCCATCCCTAACTGCCCTGGTGAAGGCGATGGTGAGCTGCAGTCTTTGGAGTGTCAGGTTGCAACATAAGGATTCTCCTGAAAGCATACAGAATGCTTCCAGGATCTCAGCAACCTCTCTGCAGTGACCCAAATACCTCCAGCTACCACTGGAAAAACAATGGTGTGAAACAAGCTAATATACCCACACAGTACAATACAGGTAAAGTTTTAACAGGATATCTACCAGACAGTGTCCACTTTACTGCCTAAAGACCAGAAAGCAGAGAGCCCATACAGTGCAGAAGCAGGCCATTCAGCCCATCAAGTCCACACTGACCCTCTGAAGAACATCCTACCAATCCCTGTATCCCTGCATTGCCCATTGCTAATTCACCTAGCTTGTATATCTCTGCACATTATGGGCAAGTCAGCATGGCTAATCCATTTAACTCGCACACCTTTGGACTGTACGAGGACACCAGAACACCCAGGAGAACGCGCAAACTCCACACAGACAGTCACCCGAGGGTGGAATTGAGCCCAGGTCCCTGGCACTGCGAGGCAGTAGTGCTAACCACTGAGCCACTGTGCCATCTTGTAGTAGTTGCATTTTCCCACTATATCTGCATATTTTGGAACTAAATCTCATCAAGCACAAAGACACAATGTAAACAAATTCACTTTCATGCAATAAGATAGTGCTGGTGTCTATACAATGACGTTGATTTACTTTACAAAATGAATATATAATTTGCTTCATAATTTATGCAAGTGCATTTCTTAAACAGTGAGAGATTGGAAGTGTTGAAGACCAAAGGGACCTTGTTCATGAGTCACTTAAGGCAGGAGAAGCAATAAATTAGGAAGCAAATGGTATGTTGACTTTCACTGCAAGAGGGCTTGAGTACGGGAGTAAAGAAGTCCTGTTGAAACTTCATCTGGAGTATTGTGCTCAGGTTTGACTTCCTTAGCTAAGGAAGCATACACTTACCATCGAGTGAATGGATCAAAGGTTGATCAGGCTGACCTCTGGGAGGGGTGGATTGCCCTCCAAGGAAACTGGGCCTGTGATTTACCAGAGTTCAGGAGAATGAGAGGTGATCTCATTGAAGTATGCAAATCTTTGACAGGGTTAACAGAATAAATGTAGTAATGATGTTTCCCCCTGGCTGCAGGGTCTATAACCAGGGAACAGGGTTTCAGAATAAGGAGAAGGCCCTTCAAGATCAAGTTGAGAAAGGATTTCTAGACTCAAAAGGTAGTGAACCTATAGAAATCTCTGTGCCAAAGGGGAATGGGACAATCAGTCTTGAACATACTTAAGAGTGGGAGTTGGTTTAACTCAGTTGGCTGGTTCATGATGCAAATTGATGCTAATACTGTGGGTTCAGTTCCTGCACAGGCTGAGGTCACCATGAAGGGCTCTCCTTCTCAACTCTCCCATCACCTGAGGTATGGTGACCCTCAGGTTAAACCACCACCAGTTATCTCCATCTAATGAGAGAGCAACCCTATGGTCCAATTGTAGTTTGGTAACTTTACCTTTACCTACATTTAAGACTGAGATCGTTGGATTTCCAGAACTAATGACATCAAAGAATGTGGAGATAGTGCAGGAAAATGGCGCTGAGGTAGAGGATGAGCCACTATCTAATTGAATAGCAGCACAGCCTTGAGAATGGCCTATTTCATACATTCCTGTTGACATTAAAGAGTTCAACTGTTCTGAGGGTTTACACACAAAGGACACACGCAGACCATCTCAAATGGTCAGAGCGACCAATTTGGAGTGATGGCCGCGTTTTCACTCTTTTGCTCACAGTCTGCAAATAAAGAACAGGTGGTGGAACTGAGGGTGGTATCTGTATTGGAGGCTACAGAGTTCTTCAAACTCTGAAGGTCATTGATGTAAAGGCAGTTCATTGGATAGCAGAAGAGAGTGAGTGACGTACTGACAAAGCTTCCAAGTGCTGTCATCATGATTGCAGATAGAGTGAGGGAGTCCATATCAAACACGGATTGAGTGATGGCACAGGCCACTGAGACAAGGATGTCTTCTTCCATGGATAGACAGGGATCATCAGACACTCCAACCAAATAGATCACGTGATTGGCCTGTCAGTGATCTGGTCTAAATATTTCATGGCTTACTGACTGGATGTCTCTCCCACAAAACCCTGGAAGGGTAAAGAGATAAAATGGCTGTGGGTGATGGTGGCTTTGACAGAGACAGGTAACACACAGCCACAAGGTCCAACAGGATTTCCCACATGAGCTGATGGATAGCTGACACCAGCTGATGGGACTCCTTCAGCCTCCTCAGATATGAATGCTCAGACATTTCGAGGAAACTCTGTCTGTGTCTGTAGACCAATCTCTGTGCACTCTGCCTCCTATGAGCTGCAAGTCTATGGTTGTCTCCCCTCTGCCTGTTTACTCCCTACTGGACACCTTCCACTCATATCCCCTACCTCCTCCAACACCTCCTCCCTACTCGAGTCCTTTCTGTTAGTCTCTACTCTGCTGGTCTTCTCTTTGTCAATCCCATCTCTGCCACTTCCTTGCTGCTGTACCTCTCCCCTCTCTGCAGGTTTGCTTAACAATATACCCCTGTCTGTCACTGTCCAATCTTCTCAGTACCCCTTTGTACTGATCCTCCTTCCACTGATCCCGTCTGTGCTGGTTCCATTTCTGATGGCCCCCTCTCAACTGGACGCGCCCTCCCCTCTGCTGGTTTTCTCTCTACTGGATCCTCCTTTGTTGGTCCTGTTCCTGCTGGACTCCTCTCTGCAGGTTCCCTCAAGTTGATCACCTACACCCACCTCTTCTCTGGTCCCATATCTCTGCTGATTCCCTCTCTACTGGTACCCCCATTGCTGGTCCCCACTCTACTGGACTTTTCTCTGCAGATACTCTCTCTGCTCACCCCCTCTCTGCTGCTCTCCTCTCCATTGGACTCCTCTGTGCTGGTCCTTCTCTGCTAGTTTCTGCTGTGGGATCCCCCTCTACCTGGTGCTGTGCCTCAACAGGTCTGTGACCAGCAGGCTGTGGGTACTCAGAATCACAGAAGTGTTACATACAGAAGCAGACCGTTCCGCCCATTGTACCTGGACTGACTCTTCAAGTGAGCATCAATTACCCAGCTGTCAGTCTCCTGCCTTCCCTCCCATGCACCTGCACATTAATGCCCCCTTGAATGCCTCATTTGAACCTGCGTCCATCACATTTCCAGGCAGTGCTCTCCAGACCCTGATGTGGTGCCCACAATTGGACACATTGCACCAGACCTGACCAATCTCAGGCAGAAGCTGCTGAGTTGTTCCTTCCTCACATGGGCAAACATGCAAAGTAAACCCTGAGCTGACATGGTGGGGAACAAACCCTTTCCCAGCAGCAGGTAAGGAAGACGCTGCACGGAGCACTGAGCATGTGGGGCAGGATTCCCATGGAGTGAGACCCAGTCGCCTCAGTGAACTGCTGTGCAGTCACTTTGACTCTTAACTGGCAACTTCCCAGAGCCCGGAAAATAGGCCAACCCCACGATAACGTCAACAGCAACATTGAGGGAAAAACGCATGCTCATCTGTTCAGGAGGTCACATTGTTGAATGAAGTGCAGTAAGTGGATACATTGTCCCTACCACTGAGTCTAGATGTCTAGGTTTTAATTCTTAACTGATCCAGTCACAACAGGTTCGTTAGAAAATATCTCAAGTAAAATGTGAGTTCTAACTGGCTGACTGATGTACTAACATTGTCTTGGTTTTAACACTTGAGCCACAGCCAAGCACACACACACTTACTCCAGGTTTTAAACCAAGTCTGTTAGCGTTCACACATACTGACAAACAATATAACACAGTACGTACCACCAACATTAAGATCTAATTCTGGGGGAAACAGACACTTATTTAGAATGTTGCAATCTCTGATTGGTAAGCGGGGAAAGAAAAGTGTTTTAATTTTGAAATGACATCAATATTAACTCCTGGTTCGATCCTGTTGCAGTGTTTTGACTAAAAGAGGACTCGATACTTGTGAGGTAATCAACATTTTTTCCCTCTGCAAGCTATCTTCCAAAGTCACTTCACCTGACGAACGAGCAGTGCTCTGAAAGCTTGTGATTTCCAATAAACCTGTTGGACTATAACCTGCTGTCATGTGGCTTCTGACTTTGTACATCCCAGTCCAACTCTGGCACCTCCACACCATCCCAAAGTGACAATGAGCTAGATTTGACATTCAGGCTGGTACAATTAGAACATTTAAAAGGCATCTGGATGGGTATGTGAATAGGAAGAGTATAGAGGGATATGGGCCAAGTGCTGGCAAATGGGACTAGATTAATGTAAGGTATCTGGATGAGTTAGTTCCATTTGATTAGCACTGAACAGTTCCACTTTTAATATCCCAGATGAAATAATCTGAGCTGCTAGCTTGATGCATGCTGTGAATTAGCAACTAAAGGATAAAAAGTGTAAACAGCAGACTTCTGTTGCAAATTTTTGTGGCTTTCTCTTTTTGTTTCAATGCTCTAAATAGCTTTAGAAGCAAAACTAGGGGAGAGAATAATGATTGTTTTAATTCCAAGGGGAAGAGTTTAGTTATGGGGTATTTTGTCCATTAATAGTGCCATACAAATATCACGTGGTTCCTCAGAAGTTGGTATTGGGAGCATGACTATTTTTAAAATTCATTAGCAGCCTGGACACAATTTCAGGAGCAGGCAGCTGGGACTAGTTCAGTTCGGGATTATGTTTGGCATGGACTGGTTGGACTGAGGGGTCTGTTTCCATGCTGTATGACTCTGTGGGGAATGAGCTGCCGGAGGAAGTGGTGGAGGCTGGTACAATTACAACACTTAAAAGGCAGCTGGATGGGTATATGAATAGGAAGGGTTCGGAGGGATATAGGCCAAATGGGACTCGATTAATTTAGGATATCTGGTCTGTATGGACAAGTTGGGCTGAAGGGTTTAGAGGGAGATGGGCCAAATGCTGACAAATGGGACTAGATTAATTTAAGCATGGACAAGTTGGACCTAGGGTTCTGTTTTGTACAGCTCTATGACTCTATGAGTTGGACCCAGGGCTCTGTTTCCTGTTGTACATCTCTATAAGTCTACTGAGATTAAAGATATTTAGCTTGTACATGTTTTTCTCCCCTTCATTGTCACTCATTTCCTGATTTTGTTGTTGTTGTTGTTCCTATCTCCTTAATTTCAAAATTACTTACTTAATTCCTTCACAAAATAAGATTCACACTTCCACAGTTTCTTGTGTGGTTTGACTGGAAAATGATAATCCCCGTGCGTTAGATGGCATGTCATTTCAGCCGTCTAAAGGGAGGGAGTGCTCAGGGAGAGAGGGGGGCTGGCTTTGTGAATTCTCAGTGAATCCTGTCCACTGGCGGGGAGGCAGGCAGGTGACTGACTGTCAGAGGGAGGCAGCGGTAGTTCTGCACGATGTGGCGTTCAGTGGAAAATGCTGCGGTGTCCTCTCTCTCCTCCAGGCTGGAGAAAGAGCAGCCTTTCAGCACTCAGTGTGGGACAGGTACCAGGCACGCTTAAGAGAGGGCTGAGGACAGCATCCAGGCTGGAGTGAATTTGCTACCCAGACTGACACAAACAAAAAAAAAACCCACAAAGTAAGCGGGGGGACAGTGATGAAAACCAGCAGAAAGTGCCGGGCGCTGCTGGCAGCCTCCTTAAACCTAGTGGCGCTGCTTTTCTCCACCACCGCCTTCATTACCACGTACTGGTGTGAGGGCACTCAGAAAGTGCCCAAGCCGAACTGCAGCAAGGAGACCAGATTCAACTGCATCAACTTGAACCGCACTAGCACCATGAACACTTCCAAACCGGACCAGGTCCACTACAGCTGGGATACCGGCGATGACCGCTTTGTCTTCCGTTATTTCCACACCGGCATATGGTACTCCTGTGAAGAGAACATCAGTGGTGTCGGTGAGTGTGTGTGTTAACCCTGACCCAACTCTTTCCTCCCCCCCCCCCCCCCGGGTTGTGGAGCAGTTGTGCAGAAATAGCCCCCAACAGCAGCTCCCCCCTTGCCTCGTGTTCTGTTTCAGAAGTCGGGCTGGTTCCGAGTGACTGTTGCTGTTTGGAAATTAACGAGAGGCAACAGTTTTTGTTTTGGTGGGGGGCGGGGGGAGTGGGGAATGAGTGATAGATTAGGCACGGACAGCGATTCCCCCAAACTGCAGTCCTGGACTGGAGCATCTCAGGAATGGAAACTTGGGTGAAACAACATGAGCAGCTCTTTAACTGACTTGCTGCTTAAGTCAAAAGCAGTACAAGCCCCTAACAAACTACTGGCTTTTATTTCTAGGCGGCGTTTTCCAATTTTAAATTGAGTTTGCCTTCTTTACCCCCACCCTCTCTAACCCCCCCCCCCCCCTCAATGAATTGGTCCAACAGTTGCCTGAATTATAATTGCAACCTGTGCTTTTGCACAGTTGCAATTTCCCTGGATAGTGAGGGTGGATTAATTAAGGAGTGGTAATGCTTAGGGCATTCCTGCTCACAGTTTGTACAATTGGCAGAAAGTTTATGCCACAGAGAGAAGTGAGCTAAAGATCACTCTGTCTCAACGTGGTGGTTTGCTTGGATTTTGATCTTGAATTGACAAATTGGCTATTTTCAATCCACACTCTTGCGTTCCTCAGAAAATAAGTTCGGACAAAAATTGCTGCCTGGCACAAAATGCCAGTACTTTTCATTTATCACAAACTCCTCCACAGGCTGGCATTCTGCCAGATCTCTCGCATAGGAATTGAACAAGGGGGAAATGGTTTGCCAGTTATTACAGCATTTATTAGACGACTGCTGGCCATGTTGAGCTGTGAATGAATTATTTCATTCTGTTCTGACTGGGGTGGGGGGCTTAGGAAACTTTTCTTTTGAAGACGGTGGTGGATGATTAAACAACTGATGGGAAGGGGAGATTCCACAAATCTCCCCATCGGGAAAAACAGTGGGTTTGGCATGTGAGTATGGAAGACAACACTAACGTGTTTACAATCATCTTCAGTGGAGGTTTGGTCAGTAAGTTTGCAGATGACACCGAAATTGGGGGATAACAAAGAAGGTTACCTCTGATTACAACGGGATCTTGATCAGATGGCCAAGGAGTGGCAGATGGAGTTTAATTTAGAGAAATGCGAGGTGCTGCATTTTGGAAAGGTGAATCAGGGCAGGACTTGTACACTTAATGGGAAGGTCCTGGGGAATGCTGCCGAACGAAAGAGACCTTGGAGTGCAGGTTCATAGCTCTTTGAAAGTGGAGTCACAGGTAGATAGGATAGTGAAGAAGGCATTTGGTATGCTTTCCTTTATTGGTCAATGCATTGAGTATAGGAGCTGGGAGGTCATGTTGCATCTATGCAGGACATTGGTTAGGTCACTTGTAGTATACCGCATTCAACCCTGGTCTCCTTGCTATAGGAAAGATGTCGTTAAACTTGAAAGTGTGCAGAAAAGACTTACAAGGATGTTGCTGGGGTTAGAAGGTTTGAGCCAAAGGGAGAGGCAGAATAGGCTGGAGCCTGAGGGGGTGACCTTATAGAGGTTTATAAAATCATGAGGGGCATGGACAGGGTGAATAGCCAAGGTGGTTTTTTTTCCCCAGGGTAGGGGAGTCCAAAACCAGAGGGTATGGGTTTAAGGTGAAAGGGAAAAGATTTAAAAAAGGACCTAGAGGGCAGCCTTTCTGTGAAGAGGGAGGTGTGTGTACAGAATGAGCTGCCAGAGGAAGTGGTGGGGGCTGGTACAATTACAACATTTAAAAGACATTTGGATGGGAAGGGTTTAGAGGGATATGGATCAAATGTTGGCAAATAGGGCTAGATTAATTTAGGATATCTGTTCATAATGGATGAGTTAGATCAAAGGGTCTGTTTCCCTGCTGTGCAACTCTAATACGCTACACCTCTAACTCAGTCTTCTGAGCTACCAGCGCCGCTGAAATCAGTCATCACTCAATTTGGTTCACTTCACATTGTATCGAGAAATGCCTGGGTGGGGAAAAGACTGCAACATGCAGTCCTGACAACATGCTAGCAGAAGCAAAGCATTGCTATGGCTCAGAAGGTGGCCATTTGGCCCATTGTCTCTATACCACCTCATTAAATGAGCATCATTACCCAATGCCAATCTCCTGTTTGTCCCTCAAATCCTCGCACATTACCTTTATCTGAATAAGTAGTCTGTATCTTCTTAAATGCCTCAATCGAACAATTCCTTTATTTAACTTGCGTGTCAAAATTACCTGCATTTCGAACCAACCTGTTCCAGTACATCTGACTCCGATACAGACTCCGACTTGTCAAAGTAGAAAATGTCCCTGATATGCCCATCCACAAAACACAAGGCAAATTTAAATAATCATTGGCTTCTCAGTCTCCTGTCAATTATTGCAGCGATAGAAGGATTTTCAACACAATTAGCCACTTTTGGAATACTCTGTACAATTCTGGTCTCCCTCCTGTAGAAAAGATGTTGTGAAACTCGAAAGGGTTCAGAAAAGATTTACAAGGATGCTGCCAGGGTTGGAGGATTTGAGCTACAGGGAGAGGCTGAACAGGCTGGCGCTGTTTTCCCTGGGGCGTCATTGGCTGAAGGGTGACCTTACAGAGGTTTATAAAATCATGAGGGGCATGGACAGGATAAATAGACAAAGTCTTTTCCCTGGGGTCAGGGAGTCCAGAGCTAGAGGAAAGGAGAAAGATATAAAAGACCTAAGGGGCAATGTTTCAACACAGAAGGTGGTGCATGCATGGAACGAGCTGCCAGAGGAAGTGGGGGAGGCTAGTACAATTGCAACATTTAAAAGGCATCTGGATGAGTATATGAATAAGAAGGATTGAGAGGGATATGGGCCAAGTGCTGGAAAATGGGACTAGATTAGGTTGGGATATCTTGTCAGCATTGACTGAAGAGTCTGTTTCTGTGCTGTACATCTCCATGATCCTAAGTGGCACATACTTGGACACTTGTGCTCTGTTTGGTTTCGGTAAGCCCACTTATTTCCTGATCTCAGTGGACAAAACATCTGAACTGCAGAGGTGAGGTGAGAGCAAATGTTTTTAAGGTCAAGTCAGATTTTGTCTAAATATGGCATGGAGGAGCCCTAGAAAGCTGAAGTGATTTAGAATCAGGTGGTGAACCCTCTGCTCTTTGGAATCATATGTAACACGTAGGAAGAGGGTTGTGGGTGTTGGAAGTCAGTCATCGCAGCTCCCCGACATCTCTGCGGGAGTTCCTCAGGATAGTGTCCTTCAACTGCTTCATCAGTGACACACCCCGTTCGTAAGATCAGAACTGGGATATTCACTAACAGTTGAACAATGTTCAGCACCATTCACAAGTCCTGAAATATTGAAGCAGTCCAGTTTAATATGAAGCCAGACCTGGGCAACTTCCTTGCTTGATAAATGGCAAGTAATATTTGTGGCA
Source organism: Chiloscyllium punctatum (assembly GCF_047496795.1). Taxonomy (NCBI): domain Eukaryota; kingdom Metazoa; phylum Chordata; class Chondrichthyes; order Orectolobiformes; family Hemiscylliidae; genus Chiloscyllium; species Chiloscyllium punctatum. The sequence goes on from NC_092778.1 coordinate 18,266,038, forward strand.
TACAAGTGCAAGGAAATGACCATCCCCAAGATGGAAAATGCTAACCACTTTCCCTTGGTATTCAGTAGTATTGCCATTACCAAGTCTCCCACCATCAACGTTCTGTGGGTTACCATTGACTAGGAACTGAGCTGATAAATATAATGGCTACAAGGTCAGAGACTGGAATCCTGCAATGAAGAACTCACCTCCTGACTCCTTAAAGCCTGTCCACCATTTACAAGGCACAAGTCAGAGTGTGACTTGACACTCTTCGCTCGCCTGGATACATGCACCATCCCCTGACCACCAGTCTAAACACTCACACCATATGTCATCGACACAGTTTGTGCCATCTGCAAACTGTACTGCAGAAACCCAGCAAGACTCCTTTGACAGCACCTTCCAAATGCGCAACCTCTCCCATCCAGAAGGGCAAACAGAGCAGATGCATGAGAAGACCACCGTATGCAAGTTCCCCTCTGAGCTACTCCCCATCCCGACTAGGAAATATACCACTGTCCCTTCAGTGTCACTTGGTCATGGTGCTGGCGTTCTTTCCTTAAATTAGTATGGGTGCCCTTGCTTTGATAGCAGCTCAATCAGGTAGCTCATCACCATTTTTCGAGGGGCAATTGGAGGTGGGCAATTAAATATTGATCAAGCTGACAAATGCTGGCAGATAGGATTAGGTCAGTCTAAGATAACTGGTCAGCATGGATGAGATGAACTAAACGGTTTGGTTCTGTGCTGTAAAGCTCTGTGCCTCTATGACTCTAAGCCAGCATTGACACTTACCATGAATAATAAAAATAAACATTACCCAAATGCTTATTTTAACATGGTTATCACTCCATGCAGATAATATCACACTGTCTTTCACTTTCAGATGCACAACTGAATAATACAGAAAGTGATTTGTAGTTACCAAAAAAAAATTATACAAGCCTTTTGTTTTGAGTTTTGTTAAGCTGGAATATAGTTATTTTTACAGTTATTTGTGGTTAGAACATAATGCCCAGAGCACTTGACTTATTTTAAAAAGTCTGCTGGAAATTTATTGGGCGTTTGTCGATGCAATCTTCGTCCCTGGTTTCTGCAGAAAAGTACTCTGTTTTTCAGACATTAACCTTTGATCTTTCTCTCATGATAACTGAAGACTAGATGTATGAACAGAGATGCATGCCAAAACCCAGCAGAAGTCCAATATATTGACTCCATTGTCTGGGAAGTTGAAACCTCCGACAGACAATCCTTATGCTTCCTGGAAACCTCCTCCACAGACTCCATCTCCAAATTTAGATTTCCGCTGACCACCTCACGGCTTTCACTCACTATTCTCCTCTCCACTCCTGACCAGTCCCTAACACCCAACCTCTCCTGACTACCTTGCCTCACTCCATCTGCTCCTGACACCTGAATTCCCCCATCCCTCTGATTCTTCCAGGACTCTCTAATACGCATCTGAACCTTTGATTGACCCTATTGAACCCTGAACAGAACTCTGACCACTGACCCCTCACATACCAGCCACACCCCACCCAACCCAGTTTATCCCAGCCAATTCCCTGTCCCAACTGGACTAGCCCCTTCTCCTGACAAACTCTCCCAATCCCAAGTCAACTATTCTGCCTTCACCCATCTCCTACTCTACTCAAGCATCAGGTTAACTGAGCCACCCTGTTAATCTAAAATATTCATCGTTAAAAATCACACAACATCAGGTCATAGTCTAACAGGTTCACTTGGAAACACTAGCTTTCAAAATGGGTATTGTGTGATTTTGAACTTTGTCCACCCCAGTCCAACACTGGCACCTTCAAGTCATTCAATATTCATCTGTAGCAGGACATAGGAACTGATCCATCAACTATGGTCTACAGTGCAGCCTAAGTACTATACGCTTCTGAAGGGAGCACCAGTAAACCAGTACACCAGTAAAACCAGTAAAATGGTACAAATCTATACCAGCTAGCAGGTAAGTATGGACTAGTTGTGTCATTTCCATCTTAATTCCCAAAATGTGCTCCAATTGACATGAGTTGCTCTCAATTATACCAGGTACATAACAAAAACACTGTGGTTATAATGGGAAGCTTTATTTTTACAATAATAGAAGCAGAACAGCTAAAGTGGTAGCAGCAATGAATTTAGAAAATATACGCGAGAGAGTTTTAGTATTGACAAGGGAACAGACCACACTAGATTTAATAATAAGTATCAAATCAATCTGACAAGAAGGGAACATGTTGCAAATCTGTGCTGCAATACGATTGAAGTGATATCGCAGTTTTTACAGAAAAGGCGGATTTTTAAAATGTGTTTGTTACAATTGGGCATTACTGGGTAGGTCAGCATTTGTTGCCCGTCAATAATGGTCCTGGTGAAGATGCCATGTCCTTGAATCCCTGCAGTCTTTGACGTGCCAGTACAGCCACAGTGCTGTGAGGGAGGAAGTTCCGAGGATTTTGAGTCCGTGACAGAGAAGGGATGCCAACGTAGTTCCTAGTCAGGATCACATGTGCCTTGGAGGAGGACTAGTGATTGGTGGCAAAAAAGAAAGAACAAAGAACCCTCTCGCATAGGAACAGACCCTTCGGCCCTCCAAGCCTGTGCCAATCCAGATCCTCTATCTAAACCTGCTGCCTATTTTCTAAAGATCTGTATCTCTCTGCTCCCTGCTCATTCATGTATACGTCTAGATACATCTTAACTGACGCTATCGTACCTGCCTCGACCACCTCTGCTGGCAATGCATTCCAGGCACCCGCCACTCTCTGCATAAAGAACTTTCCACATATATCTCCCCTAAACTTTTCCCCATTCACTTTGAACTCGTGAACCCTAGTAATTGAGTCCTCCACTGTTGGAAAAAGCTTCTTGCTATCCACCCTGTCTATACCTCTCATGATTTTGTAGGCCTCAATCAGGTCCCCACTCAACCTCCTCCTTTCCAATGAAAATAATTCTAATCTACTCAATCTCTCCTCATAACTTGCATCCTCCGTAGCAGGAAACATCCTCATGAACCTCTCCTGCACTCTCTCTCAAGCATCTATGTCCTTTTGATAATGTGGTGACCAGAACTATACGCAGTATTCCAAATGTGGCCTAACCAAAGTCCTATACAGCTGTAACATGACCTGCCAACTCTTGGACTCAATAGCCCATCCAATGAAGAAAACAATGCTGGATGTCTTCTTGACCACTCTACTGACCTGCATTGCTAGCTTCAGGGTACAATGGACCTGAAAACCGAGATCTCTCTTGTACATTAATTTCCCACAGGGTTTTTCCATTTTCCATATAGTTCGCTCTTGAATTGGATCTTCCAAATTGCATCACCTCGCATTTGCCCGGATTGAACTCCGTCCGCCATTTCTCTGCCATTCTCTCCAATCCATCTATATTCTGCTGTATTCTCTGACAGTCCCCTTCATTGTCTGCTACTCCACCAATCTTGGTGTCATCTGCAAACTTGCTAATGAGGCAACCTACACCTTCCTCCAAATTATTTATGTATATCACAAACAACAGTGGTGCTAGCATGGATCTCTGTGGGACACCACTGGTCACAGGTCTCCATTTTGAGAAGCTCCCTTCCACTACTACTCTCTGTCTCCTGTTGCCCAGTCAGTTCTCTATCCATCTAGCTAGCACAGCCTGGACCCCATGTGGCTTCACCTTCTTCACCAGCCTACCAAGGGAAACCTTGCCAAATGGATTACTAAAGTCCATGTATATGACATCTACAGCCCTTTCCACATCAATCAACTTTGTCACCTCTTCAAAGAATGTAAGACATGCTCTTCCCTGCACTAAACTATACTGCTTATCACTGATAAACCCATTTTCTTCCAAATAGATATACATCCTATCCCTTAGTATCTTTTCCAGTCGCTTCCCTAACCTCAACAACCATCATGTCCCTCTCCTTGTGAATACCAAGGCCGAATACTCATTAAGAACCTCGCCCATTTTCTCTGACTCCACGCATATCGTTCCTCCTTTGTCCTTAAGTGGCCAACCCTTTCTCTAGTTACCCTCTTGCTCCTTGTATGTTAATAAAAGGTTTGGGAATTATCCCTGCTCACTAAGGATATCCCAGTACCCCTTCTGGCCCTATTTATTCCACATTTTGGATTGGTCCTGCATTCCCAATATTCTTCCAATGCTTCGTCTGTGTTCAGTCGCCTAGACCTTTACTACGCATCCTTTTTCCTCTTAGCTGGTCTCACACTTTCACCTGTCATTGATGGTTCCCTAATCTTCCCATTTCTATCCCTCATTTTCATAGGAACATATATCTCCTGAACTCTAATCAACTTCTCTTTAAAAGCATCCCACGTATCGAATGTGGATTTCCTTTTAAACAGCTGCCCCCAATCTATATTCTCCAGCTCCCGCTGAAGTTTGGTATAGTTGGCCTTCCCCCAGTTTATCCCTCTTCCTTTAGGACCACTCTCGACTTTGTCCATGAGTATTCTAAAACTTATGGAATTGTGATCACTATTCCTAAAGTAATCCCCTACTGAAACTTCAACCACCTGGCCAGATTCATTTCCCAACACCAGGTCCAGTATGACCCCTTTCTGAGTTGGACTATTTACGTACTGCTCGAAAAATCTTCCTGGATGTTCCTTACAAATTCTGCTTCATCTAGATCTCTAACACTAAGCGAATCCCAGCCAATGTTGGTAAAATTAAAATCTCCTATCACCACCACGCTGTTGCTCCTACATGTTTCCATAATCTTTACATATTTGTATCTTTATCTCATGCTCGCTGTTGGGAGGCCTGCAGTACAGCCCCAACATTGTTACCGCACCCTTCCTATTTCTGAGTTCTGCCCATATTGCCTGACTCTTCGAGTCCTCCATAGTGCCCTCCTTCATTACAGCTGTGATATCCTCTCTGATCAGTAATGCAACTCCTCCACCCCTTTTACTTCCCTCTCTATCCCGCCTGAAGGATCTATATCCTGGGATATTTAGTTGCCAACCATGCCCTTCCTTCAACCAAGTCTCAGTAATAGCAGTACCATCATACTCCCAGGTACTAATCCAAGCCCTAAATTAATCTGCTTTATCTACTACACTTCTTGCATTAAGACAAATGCACTTCAGACCACCTGTCTCTTTGCTTTCATCCTCTGCTCCCTACCTCTTCCTCCCTTAGTCATGCTGATGCCATGATCTAGTTCATTACAGGTTTTAGTTACTACCTCCTTACTGTCCACTAACCTCCTCATTTGGTTCCCATCCCCCTGGCACATTAGTTTAAATCTTTCCCAACAGCGTTAACAAAAGTACCCTCAAGGACATTCGTTTCAGTCTGGCCCAGGTGTAGACCATTCAATTTGGAATAGTCCCACCTCCCCCAGAACCGGTCCCAATGTCCCAAAAATCCGAATCCCTTCCTCCTGCACCATCTCTCAGACCATGCATTCATCCTGCCTATTCTTTCATTTCTACTCTGACTAGCACGTGGTGCTGGTAGCAATCCTGACGCTACTATCTTTGAGGTCCTGCTTTTTAATTTGTTTCCTCGCTCCCTGAATTCTGCTTGTAGGACCTCATCCCACTTTTTTACCTATATCTTGGGTGTCTCCAGGCACCATGACAGCTGGCTGTTCACCCTCCCCCTTGAGAATTTTCTACAGTCAATCCGAGACATTCCTGACCCGTGTACCTGGGAGGTAACATACCATTTGGGAGTTTTCCATACACCTGGCACTTCCAAAAATCTGCTGCCCAAGTTTTTATGATTGGTAGAGGTCAGGGATTTGAGAGGCATGATTAAAGGAATCTAAGTGAATTGCTTCAGTATGTCTTATAGTTGGTACACACTACAGCCACTGTGCCTTGGTATTGGATGGAGTGAATGTTCATGTTAGTGGATGGATGCTAATCAAACAGGTTACTTTGCTCTGAATGGTGTTGGGTTTCTTGAGTGTTCTTGGTGCCACATTCATTCCTGATGAAGGGCTTATATCTAAAACATTGATTCTCCTGCTCCTCTGATGTTGCCTGACCTGCTGTGCTTTTCCAACACCACACTCTTGACTCTGATCTCCAGCATCTGCAGTCCTCACTTTTGCCAAGCTCATCCAGACAAGTAGGCACTATTCTGACAGAATCCTGATCTGTGTCTCACAGATAACAGACAGACATTGGGAAACAGAAGGTGAGCTATTCCACATAGAATTCCTAGTTTCTGGCCTGCTCTGGAAGCTGCTATTGTGCTTCTATGGCTGGTCCAGATTGGTTTCTGGTCAATGGTAGCTCCCAGGATGGTGATTGTCAGTGATTCAGCAATGGTAAGTTGACCTACTTAGATTCTCTCTTGTTAGAGCTGATCAATGTCTGATACTTGTGTGCCTCAAATGTTACTTGCCATTCATTAGTCAAAGCCTGAATATTGCCTAGGCCTTGTTGTATGTGTTTAAAAATCACACAGCACCAGGTTATAGTCCAACAGGTTTAGTTGGAAGTACAAACTTTCTGAGCACTGTTCCTGATGAAGGAGCAGCGCTCCAAAAGCTTGTAATTTAAAATAAACCTGCTGGAAGTATTGACCCCATGTTGTGTGATTTTTAACTTTGTCCATCCCAGTTCCATACTGGCATGTCCACATCACTGCTGTACCGTACAAGAGCACAAGCTACTTCAGTTGCTGAGGAGCTATTAACGGCACTTAGCATTCTGCAATAATCAATGAATATTTCCATTTTGGATCTGATATTGATGGAGTTAAGGAGAGTCTTCCTTGATGTCAAGAGCTCTCACTGACACCTCTGGAGTCTGGCTCTTTTCTCCGTGTATGGACTAAGGCTGTAATGAGATCAGGAATGGAGTGGCCATGGAAGAAGCCAAACAGAATGTCTCTGAGCAGCTTGTTCTAGCAGCGTGCGTGTGCTGCTTGACAGAACTGTTGAATACACCCTTCGTCACCATGCTGATGATTGAGAGTAGCTGATTGGATAGCAGTTATCCAAACTGCATTTGCCTGATTATTGTGTGTATAGGACATACTTCCACATCGTCAGACAGGTGCAAGTGTTGTAGCTGAAACAACTTGGCTAGGAGCACAGCTAATTCTCATAGAAACCCGATAGTATGGAAGCAGGCCATTTGGCCCTTTGAATCTCCACCAACCCTCTGAAGATCATCCCACCCAGGAATGGAGAAAATAAAGGACTTAATATAGGCCAAATTGCAGAAGCTGATTTCCAAACACAAGCTCCCAAATGAAAAACATGAGGATGGCCCTGGTGTGTTAAATACCATCATGCGAAGCTCACCAGATTCTGCAATTGTCCCATTAGTTTGGAATATAGTGAAAATCACCTCTCTCCCTTACCTAAGAATGGAAGGCAGGAAAAATTAGATAACATTTGCCGCAATTTTTGTCTCCTTTTTTTCAGAGAGGATTTGAATGCATTAGAAATAGTTGAGACTCACTCAATTGATATTAGGAAGGGGAGAGGCAGGAGGAGGTTACCTTAGGGTGAATGGTTTGACAGTTCAGGCCTGTATCCATTGCAGTTAGAAGACTGAGAGGCAATCCCATCAAGATTCAAACTAGAGAACTCAGTTAATGGATGAAGGGTTTCCCCATTAGGGCAGAGATTATTAATCATAGAATCATACAGTACAGAAGAGGCCCTTCAGCCTATCAAGTCTGTACTAGTCCCATTTTCCTACACTAGACCTTGAATGTGATAACACTTTATTTGCTCATCCACATACCTTTTAAAGGCTGTGAGGTTTCCTGCTGTAACTACCCTCCCAGGCAGTGCAATCCACATCCCCACTGCCCTGTGGGTGAAAACGTTACTCCCCAAATTTCCTCTCCACCTCCTGCCTTTCACTTGAAAATTATGTCCCCGTGGTATCGACCCTTCAACTGAGGGAAACAGCTGCTTTCTATTCAGAAACAAAAACAGAAATTGTGAGAAAAGCTCAGTAGGTCTGGCAGCATCTACGATGTGGAGGAGCCAGTGTTGGACTGGGGTTGACAAAGTACGCAACACCAAATTATAGTCCAACAGGTTTATTTGGAAGCACTAGCTTTCGGAGTGCTGCTCCTTCATCAGGTGGTTGTGGAGCAGGGTCATAAGACACAGAACTCGGGTCATCGGACCCGAAACTTTAACTCTGATTTCTCTTCACAGATGCTGTCAGACTTGCTGGGCTTCTCGAGCAATTTCTGCTTTTGTTTCTGATTTACAGCATCAGCAGCCCTTATGGTTTATATTTGCTTTCTATTCATCCTTTCCTTGCCCCTTATAATCTTATACACCTCTGTCAGGTCCCCTCCTCAACCTTCAAATTAATTAATCCAAGTTTATGCAGCCTCCCATCCTAGCTGAAGCGCTCCTTCCCAAGCGCCATTAGATTAGATTCCCTACAGTGTGGAAACAGGCCCTTCGGCCCAACAAGTCCACACTGACCCTCCGAAGAGTAACCCACCCAGATCCATTTCCCTCTGACTGATGCACCTAACACTATGGGCAATTTAGCATGGCCAATTCACCTAACCTGCACATCTTTGGACTGTGGGAGGAAACTGGAGCACCCGGAGGAAACCCACGCAGACACGGGGAGAATGTGCAAACTCCACACAGACAGTCGCCCGAGGCTAGAAGCGAACCTGGGACCCTGGTGCTGTGAGGCAGCAATGCTAACTAACCACTGAGCCACCGTGCCGCCAAATTAGGAGAGTTTTCCTATTTCTCTCAGAGTATAGTGAGTCTTGGGAACTCTCTTCCCCACAGTAGGGGCGGGATCCTTGGCAGATTCTTGACCATCAAGGGATTTAAAGTTTATTGGGGTAGGTGAGAATGCGATACTAAGGATATAATTAGACCTGCCATTATCTTATTGAAAGGTCAATCAGGATAGAGGGGCCAGATGGCATGCTTCATACTCTTAATTCAGATGTAGATATGATACAATGGAGTCTTATTCAAAGGAGACTGACCATAGTGACCGCATAGGTACCCAATTGTTCTGCGACAGAAAGGAAATGGCAGTGGCAGCTGGAGTTTTGATAGAGTTGCTGTGGGTGTTCCTAAAGTGCTCCCTTGCACTGTAATTTTCCATAAACAACCTGAAAACAGGTGTAGGGAGCAGCACTACATAGTTTGCAGATGATAGAAAAGCTGAGAAAGTGGCAGATTCTAATGAAGAAAGGCTTCAGGGTGACATAGACATGAATGCGAAATGGGCAGAAACATGACAGATGGAGCTCGATGTGGAGAAGTGTTAATTTTATGTTGTGAGGACGAATATAGAAAGACAGTCTGCTATAAATGGCAGGATTTTGAGAGGTGTAGATGAGCTGAGACCTTGGTGCCCACGTACACAGATCATTCGGTGTGGAATAATGGTTAGCACTACTGCCTCACAGTGCCAGGGACCCAAGTTTGATTCCAGCCTCAGGTGACTGTGTGGAGTTTGCATGTTCTCCCTTTGGCACTCCAGGTGCTCCAGTTTCCTCCCACCCATACAAAGATGTGTAGGTTAGGTGGATTGGCCATGGTAAATTGCTGCATAGTATCCAGGAACGAGCAAGTCAGCTGGCGTAGCCATGGGAAATGCAAGGTTACAAGGATAGTATGGGGATGCTCTTTGAAGGGTTGGTGTGGACTCGGTGGGCTGAATGGCCTGTTTTCACACTGTAAGGATTCTATGATTAAAGGTGGTCAAGCAAGTTAATAAAGCGATTACCAAAACATACATTTAGCTTGGCTTTATAGGTAAAGGAAATGAATATCAAAACAATAAGCTAGGCCAGAACTTTATAAATCACTGGTTAGGCCTCAGCTGGAATATTGTAGGCAAATGCCAGACACCACACTTCAGAGATGACATAAAGGATAGAAAAAGAGAGTTATTCAGGATGTTACCAGGAATAAGGAGAAGTTGGCAAAGTGAACACTATTCATCTTGGAGCAGTACAGATTGAGAATGACATAGTAGAGATGGTGAAAAGATTTGATTACATTGAGAGAGAAAATTTATTCCCTCTGGTGAGTCACGAGGTTACAGATGCAGAGTAATTGAGAGAATATTCAGATGGAAAATGGAAAGAAATGTTTTCGCTCAATCATTTATTGGAGTTGGGAATGCCCGACCTGAAAAGGTGCTGGAAATTTATTCCAGAAATCACTTTAAGAGTGATAGGAAGGTCTTTGAGGATGACAAGCTCACAGGGATGCAGGTGAGGTGTAGGCCGAGGCACGGGCTACTCTTTTCAAGAGCTAGACTGGACACAAGAAGGTCAAAGTTCAGAATTGAAAAGCATAACGTTCAAATTATGGGTAGGGCACTTAACAGTGAGATCAGGAAGCACTGCACGAGTTATAGAGTCATAGACGGCTACAGCATTGAACAGGCTCTTTGGTCCAACTTGCTCATGCCCCCCAGTTTTCAGAATTAAGCTAGGCCCACCTGTCTGCATTTGGTCCATAGCCCTTCGTACATACCCCATCCATTTACCTGTCTAAAGGTTTCTTAAATGACAAAATTGTACACACTTCCACTACTACCTCTGGCAGCCCATCCCAGATACTCACTACCCTCTATGTGAAAAAAGTTGCTCCTCCAGATCCTTTTGTATCTCCCCCCTCTCACCTTAAACCTCTAGTTTTAGACTACCCTACTGTGGGGAAAAACAGTTGGCTTATCTATGCATCGCATGGTTTTATTGACCTCTATAAGGTCACCCCCTCAGTCTCCTACACTGCAGGGAAAGAAGGCCCAACCTATCCAGCCTCTCCTTATAACACAAACCTTCCAGTTCAGGTCGCATCCTAGTAAAATTATGGGCATATGGACATTATTTGTCTGAAAAACAGGATCTTTTGATGTGTTTATGACTGAGATCTTTAGTATGTTAATGGCTTAGGGAAGCAGAATTTGGTAATTCTGATTGAACTAAATGGTAGAAGACGTTTGAGAAATTGAATGGACAATTACTATCCCTACTCTCTAAGTCTATGATATTGGGTCTTTAAACTTCCATAATATGAATTCTGGAGACATGACAAATTGTATCTTATTTCCCCAGGTTGTTAAAATGGCTATACCCCTATAAACAGATGGGACAAGACAGCACAATCACACTGACAAATGTGTGTAATAATGTATCTTAAGACATTTCACAGGAGTGTTATCAAATGAAGTGCAACACTAGATTACATAAGACTGATGAACCCATGAATGTTTAGAAATCTCTTCAAAGAGTAAAGAAAGGTGGAAACGGATTAAGGAGAATGTTCCAGAGCTTGAGGCGTAGGCAGCTGGAGGGATAGCCACCAAAAGAGTGTGATTAAAATCAGAAAAACCAGAATAGATGGGGCTTAGACATTTCAAGGGATTGTGAAACTAGAGGAGATTGCAGAAAGAGAGAGAGAGATGAAATCAAGGAGAGGTTTGGAAATAAAGGTCACAATTTTACTTTGTTCACATAGTTTAGTGGAGTGAGACTTTGTGTGCACTGGGACTCAGGTCAGAGAATCATAGAGTCATACAGCACAGAAACAGACCCTTTGGTCCAACTAGTGCATGCCGAACATAATCCCAAACAAATCTAGTCCCCCCTGTCTGCTCCTGGCCCGTATCTCTCCAAGCCTTTCCAATTCATGTCTCCATCCAAATGTCTTTCAAACATTGGAATTGTACCCACATCCACCATGTCCTCAGGAAGTTCATTCCACATGCGAACCACCCTCTGAGTAAAAGGTTGGCTTCTTATGTCTGTTTTAACTCTCTCTCCTCTCGCCTTAAAAATGCGCTGACTAGTCTTGAAATCCTCAGCCTAAGAAAAATGCATCAATTCTATCTATACCTCTCATTATTTTATGAACTTCTGTCAGGTCACCTGTCAACCTCCTGCACTCCATTGAAAAAAGTCCCAGCTGATCCGGCTTCTCCTTATAACTCAAACCTTCCATATCCAGCAACATCTTGGTAAATCTCTTCTGAACCCTCTCCAGTTTGCTAATATCCTTCCTGTAACAGGTCGACCAGAACTGGACTCAGTGTTCCAGAAGAGGCCTCACCAACTTCCTGTACAACTCCGACATGACTTCCCAACTCCTGATAACAGAATGTGGAATGACTTCAATTTTAATAAAGGTTGAATGTGGGAGAGTACGCAGAGGAATATTGGAAAAGTCAAGCCCAGATGTAACGAAGGCATGATTGTGATCTCCAGAGAGGCTGGGACAGGGGCTGAAGTAATAGAGCATCTATCTTATTGACAGGCTCATGGACAGAAATCTCAGTTCTAAGGAGGTGGTCACTGCACCCGAGACATTAACTCTGATTTCTCTCCGCAGATGCTGCCAGACCTGCTGAGCTTTTCCAGCAATCTTTTTCTTCTTTTGCAGAATTCATGGGCCCCGGTTCTGCTCCTGACCTGAGTCTGTTGCCCCAACCTAGGCCTGAGCTCCAGTCTCGAGCAAAGCAAAGCACTTCACCCCTCCCCTGAATATGGCAACCCCTGACCCCTGACCCCTAAGCCTGGTACAGCAGGCCCCCTGAAGCCTCATACCCCAGTTAATGCACCCAGACATACTCCTACTCTCCCCTGTCCTGGGTTCTGTTGGTTGATCGTTCAAGGTAAAAACAATGACTGCAGATGCTGGAAACCAGATTCTGGATTAGTGGTGCTGGAAGAGCACAGCAGTTCAGGCAGCATCCAAGTAGCTTTGAAATTGACGTTTCGGGCAAAAGCCCTTCATCAGGAATAAAGGCAGTGAGCCTGAAGCATGGAGAGATAAGCTAGACGAGGGTGGGGGTGGGGAGAAAGTAGCATAGAGTACAATGGGTGAGTGGGGGAGGGGATGAAGGTGATAGGTCAAGGAAGAGAGGGTGAAGTGGATAGGTGGAAAGGAAGATAGGCAGGTCGGACAAGTCCAGACAAGTTATAGGGACAGTTACTGAGCTGGAAGTTTAGAACTAGGGTGAGGTGGGGGAAGGGGAAAGGAGGAAACTGTTGAAGTCCACATTGATGCCCTGGGGTTGAAGTGTTCCGAGGCGGAAGATGAGGCGTTCTTCCTCCAGGCGTCTGGTGGTGAGGGAACGGCAGTGATCGTTCATCCCAGCTAGGTTTCAGCTCAAGCTGTAAAAGGATGAAGTTGGTCACTGAGGAACAGAATTGCGTGGCCAGATTTTAAGACAATGTCTTCAATCTTCCCAGTATTAATGGGATAACATTTCTGCACATCACGTACTGACTATTAGATCCACAGCCTGATCATCTAGTGACAGCGGAGAAGTCAAGTGCATGAAAACTGACACTAGACCTTAGGATGATGTTACCAAGGGGTAGCATGGAAGTTAGACATAGGAAAGTGTCAGTGTTCTGGGATAATGGGGTGGGAGCAGGAAATGAAACCATTGCGTGTGAATCAACAGCTCAGAATGGAACCAGAAGCGTGCAGTGCCACCCATCTGAAAGTGTGGAGAGGGGCTGGAGGAGGACAGGCAGGTCAAACCTATCGAAAGCTGAAGGCAGAACAAGGGGGGAATGTTCACTTTCATCACAGATCTATTGGGAACATTTATTACTTTGACAAGACATCTTTCGCACTGTGAGGGGGACAGAAACCTGATTGAAGAGATTCAAAAATTTACATTCACACAATCCATGACAGATAAACAGAAAATCAGTTCCGAAGAAGAATCACTGGACTTGAAACATTAATTTTGATTCTCTCTCTCTCTCTCTCTCTCTCTCTTCCTCTCAAGTAGTTAGGGTCTGGAAAGCACCGCCTGGAAATGTGGTTGAGGTGGTTGCAATTGAGGCATTCAAGAGGGGTATCGGATGGTTTGTCTTAAATTATAATCCTCTGCAGGGATATAAGGAAAAAGTAGGAGATTGGGACTGGGTTACAGAGCCCGCTGCTTAAATTGAACTCGTTAAAAATCACACAACATCAGATTATAGTCCAACAAGTTTATTTGAAAGTACAAGCTTTCAGAGCGCTTTGTACCTATCGGAGTGCTCCGAAAGCTTGTGCTTTTAAATAAACTTGTTGGACTATAACCTGGTGTCATGTGATTTTTTTCTTCAGAGCTTATGTGTCCCACCACTCCAGTCCAACACCAGCACCTCCACATCATATATAGAGCTAAAGCAGACACAACGGATTGAATGGCATTCTTCAGCACCAAAATAAATCTATCATCCTGTGACCGTCCACAGATAATGCCAGATCAGCTGAAGTTATCGAGTCATAGAGTCCTACAGCACAGAGACAGCCCTTCAGTTCAAACTGGTCCATGCCGACCAAATGTCCATCCACGCGAAACCCATTTCCTTGCACTTGGCCCATATCCTTCTAAACCTTCCCTATCCATGTATTTGTCCAAATGCCTTTTAAATGTTGTTAACGTACCCACCTCAACCACTTCCGCTGGCAGCTCATTCCATATGTGTACCACCCTCTGTGTAAAAAAGTTGCCCCTCAGGTTCCCTTTTATTCTTTCCCCTCTAACCTTAAACTGATGCCCTCTCGTCCTCGATTCCCTAACCCTGGGAAAAAGGTTGAGTGCATTCACCCTATCCATGCCTCTCATGATTTTATACATTTCTATAAGATCCCCCCTCTCATATGCTCTGAAGAAAAAAGTCCTAGCTTGTCCAACCTCTCCCTATAACTCAGACTATTCTTGCAGCTCTTCCTGCTTTTATTTCTGATTTTCAGCACCCACAGCATTTTGTCTTTATTTTAGATGTCAATCAGAATCATAGAGTCATACAGCACAGAAACAGACCTTCCAGTCTAACTCGTCCTAACTTAGTTATCTTAGTCAGTTGGTTTGGAGACCCGTACAGTGAGTTTCAACATGAACCAAACAGTTGTTTCACTACCGCATGATAGCTCAATGGTGCTGCCTCACAATGCCAGGGAGCTGTGTTCAAATCCAGCCTCAGGTGAGCATCTGTGTGGAGCTTGCACATTCTCCCCGTGTCTGCCTGGTATTGCTTCAGGTTTCCTCCCACGGTCCAAAGATGTGAAGGTTAGTGGATTAGCCATGGGAAATTACAGGGATAGGGTAGTAGGGTGGGATGCTCTTTGAAGAGTCAGTGTGGACTTGATGGGCCAAATGGCTGGCTTCCACACTGTAAGGATTCTAGAAAGTCAAAAGAGCAAACCTTTAATGTGATGTGGCATATAGCGTTGAAATGGGAATTACAGGTTCAATTGCTCTAGCTTATATCATTTAGACTTACCTCAAAGATCCTTCCTTTTGCGCTTTTCCCCTTTAGAAAGATGCCTTTCTCTCATGTGACTACTCTCCCTCAGGATAATCCTGCTATCGGGAAATATATACAAAGGGAAGTGCTGCAAATTCACAATAATAAGTGCAAGATCAATTTAAATCATATTACAATACCTCATTAGCTACCGCTACAAACTAATTAAAGGCTAACACTTACAATTTATATAAAATGCTTTAAAAAAAAATCACTTGCCAATTAGCAATTTAAAACTAAATCCAATTAATCCCTGGGATAACAAAACAGAGTGACTGCGGCTTTTTTTGCATCAACACAATATTACACCTATTGCAGATCTCAGATGGTCCATGGTGAGTTGGCTGTCTTTCAACCAGAGCAGGTGTCACCAGAAATAGCAGCGGCATTCGGCCCATCAGGCGTGTTTTATCATTTGCTACAGTCGCGATTAGATCTCACCTCCCTGCCCACTCCCTATGTCGCTTGATTCCAGCTTCAAATGTAATCATGAATCCAGACCCCACAGTACAGAGAACTCCAACCATTCACAGCAGTATGGTGCCTCAATGGGAAAGGAGAACAGTTATCAGGTTTGAGCTCCAGTGATCCCGCCTGCAAATTCAACATTGACCATAAAAAAAATTGACTGACAAACGCACATTGTGATCAATGGGCAAACCATCCAGACACCCTCTTACCCGCTGTGTGCAATTATCACGAGCCTTTGCACAAACTTCGTTTGCAAACATTTCCAAACCTAAATATCTGATTTGATTTAGAGTCACAGACTCCTCCATCATGGAGACAGGCCCTTCAGCCCAAACAGGTCCATGCCGACCAAATGTCCACTCATGCGAACCCCATTTCCCTGCCCTCGACCCATATCCTTCTAATCCTTTCCTATCTATATATTTGTCCAAATGCCTTTTAAATGCTGTTAATCTAACCACCTTAACCACTTCCACTGGCAGCTTATTCCATATGTGTACCACCCTCTGTGTAAAAAAGTTGCCCCTCAGGTTCCCTTTTATTCTTTCCCCTCTAACCTTGAACTAATGCCCTCTCGTCCTCGATTCCCCAACCCAGCGAACAAGACTGAGCGCATTCACCCTATCCATGTCTTTCATGATCTTATACACTTCTGTAAGATACTCCCTCAGTCTCCTACGCTCAAAAGAAAAAAGTCCTAGCTTATCCAACCTCCCTCTCTCACTCAGACCCTCAGGTCCTGGAACACCCTTGTAAATTTCTTCTGCACTCTTTTCAATTTAGTAACATCCTTCCTATAGCAAGGTGACCAAAACTGAACACAATACTCCAAATGCGTCCTCACCAACATAGAGTCCCTACAATGTGGAAATAGGCCATTTGAACCAACAAGTCCATATCGACCCTCCAAAGAGTAACCAACCCAGACCCATTCCCCTACATTTACCCCTGACTAATGCACATCCCTGAACACTATGGGCAATTTAGCATGATCAATTTATCTAACCTGTACATCTTTGGATTGTGGGAGGAAACCCACATAGACATGGGGAGAATGTACAACTCCACACCAACAGTCACTGGAGGCTGGAATTGAACCTAGGTCACTGGCACTGGGAGGCAGTAGTGCTAACCACTAAGTCACTGTGCTGCCCTGTACAATTGGAACATAACTTCCCAATTTTTATACTCAGTGCCCTATCTGGTGAAGGCCAGTGTTCCAAAAGCCTTCTTCACTGTCCTGTCTACCTGTGACTCCGCTTTCAGAGAACCGTGCACCTAAACTCCAAGGTTCCTCTGTTCCATGACATTTATTGAGGCCCTACCATTCACCATGAAACCCCTACCTTGGTTTGACTTTCCAAAATGCAAGATCTTGCTCTTAACTATTTTAAACTCCATTTGCCATTTCTCGGCCCACTTTCCAAGCTGATCAAGGTCCTGCTGCAATTTCTGATAATGTTCTTCACTATCCAAGATACTGCCTATTTTATTGTCATTGGCAAACTTACTAATCATGCCTTGTACATTCCCATCCCAATCAATGATATAGAAAATAAGCAGCAATGGGCCTAGCACCGACCCCTGAGGTGCTTCACTAGTCACAGGCCTCCAGTCTGACAACTATCTTTCCACAATTGCCCTCTGCTTCCTCCCATCAAGCCAATTGTGTATCCAATTTGCCAGCCCCTCCTGGATTCCATGCAATCTAACCTGCCAGAGCAGCCTACCATGTGGAACCTTATCAAAGGCTTTACTGAAATTTGTATAGACTACGTCTACTGCCCTGCCCTTGTCAACTTTCCTGGTCACTTCATCAAAGAACACTAACAAATTTGTGAGGCAAGATCTCTGACGCATAAAGCCATGCTGACTATTCCTCATCAAACCCTGTCTTTCTAAATGCATGTGTATCTTATCTCTCAGAATCTGCTCAAGTAACTTACCCACCACAGCTGTTAGGCTTAGTTCCCAGGTTTGTCTTTGCAGCCCTTCTTGAATAGTGGCACAATATTCGCTCCCCTCCAGTCTTCGGGGATCTCACCCGTGGCTAATGATGATGCAAAAATATTAGCCAGGGCCCCCTGTAATTTCTTCTCTTGCCTCTTGGAGCGTTCTTAGATATATCTGGTCAGGATCAGGAGGTTTATCCACCTTCATGTATTCTGATACATCCAACACCACCTCTACTGTGATATGGACTGTCCCCAAGATATGACCACTAACTTCATCAAGTTCCCAAGCCTTTCTCCATTGTAAACACAGAGGAGAAATATTCATTGAGGACCTCGCCCATCTCCTGTGGTACTACACATGCCTGCCCATTTGATTTATTATTGTCACATGTACCTAGGGGCAGGGAAAACAATTTGTTTTACATGCAGTACAGGCAGATCATACCATAGAAAGTGTATTAGGGTAATAGAAAACAGCAAGGAATACAATGCAGAGCTATGCCCAAAAGTACTAACAACACAAGCTCCAGCAAATTCCGAGCCCCCATTGACATGTATCGATATTGATATTGATGAAGTTAGATGAACTCTGTTGTCTTCAAATAGCCCACAAGACTGCCTGGGTTAAACACCACCATTGTATAAAGTATGACCACTTTGCTGAAACACACAGACACACACACAGACACACACACAGACACACACACGCGCACACACACCCCTATATCATCAAGGTATGAACTCAGGAAACAATTAGCAAGAAAGGAGAACATTGTGAACTAGTGGAATTGTCTCAAAATATAACTCTACCTTTATGGCAAGTTGCATTCAAGTACTGTTTCTGTTTTTGTTTTAACTGGACCGTGTGTCAGTTTTCTTATACTTAACAGAAATTAAGCTAAGGCTTTTCAGGCATATATAGACAAAGAGAGCAGGCTAGAGAGTCAGTGGTTTCCACATTAGTAAACAGATGAATGAAAGCTGTCATTGAGCATCATTACCTCAGGTGAGGCAACAATTTGCTCCATTAAAGAGTGAGATAGATCGGCAATGGTTAACACAGGGGAATAGTTATTGTGTTGCTTATATTCAAATAGATGATTTTTCTGGTAGAATTTTTGTTCATGCAAATACCAAGCATTTTTAATCAACCCTAAATTGAAAACATCATCACCACTTGGCATTTTCAATCATACTGTGAACTGACAGTCAAACTTCAGACATAATGATAGGTTGTGAGATATTGCATCAGTCCAAATCTTATAATGATAACTCTCAATCTTATGTCAATGGGCAGAGTGAAGTAGCAAATACTGAATTTAATTTAACTGCAAATTTTAAAAAAAATTAAAAACAAGATTTTTAATTGGCTTGATTGCTTAACAGTATATCCACCTTTTACATACATTCATGTCTACCTTTAACAATCGCAAAGGACATCTTAGCTCTTCCACAGGTGTCCCTGGACTACTCAAATTGGTACCCTACCACTCCAAGAGGACCCCTACCTCTGCTTATAATTCCAGTAGCTTTGGACCTGATCTTGAAACATGTAAAGACTGTCAGTTATACTTTGTATATCCCACTCCCAAAAATAGGAGCTTTCAAGGTAGCTTCACTTTCACATGTGCAGCTTTCCCAATGAATCGTGTAATGTAGAACCCATACCCAAATCCCAACTGGCAGATTAGGCTGGGAATCTCTAAAACTGGAGCTTCAGCTCTGTTTTGGCTAGACCAGAGTCCTTGCCATCATACGTAAATTCACTCTCTAGCATTACTACCTCAAAGCTCTGTAAATCTTTCCTTTTTCAGATAATAATCTAATTTCTTCTTGAAAGGTTTGATTGAACCTGTCTCCATCAAACTTTCAAGTGGTACTTTTCAGATTCAAACCACTTGTTTTGTGAAATAACTTCTCCTCATGTCTCCATGGCATCTTTTGCCGATTACCTTAAATCCACATCCTCTGGGTCTCTGCCCAGCTACCCGTGCAACCGATTATACCCATCTCCTCTGTCTGCATCCCTCATGGTTTTGATTATCAAATCCCCTTGTAATTGAGATTTGTCCAAGGAAATTAGTTCCAACTTAAAGTCTATAGCATGGAAACCTACCCTTCAATCCAACTGGTCCATGCTGACCAGATATCCCAACCTAATCTAATCCCATTTGCCAGCACTTGACCCATGTGCATCTAAACCCTTCCAATTCATATACCTATCCAGATGCTCCCCCCACACCCCCCATTATTTCTATGTAACATGTGGGGCAAACTAGTTGTTCTTTCCCGAGCACATTTTTGCCAAAGACTGAGTGCGACAACACCCACCTTACCTGAAACTCTAGCAGAAACTCAGTTCCTGTGTCCCTTTGAGGATTGAAAGTTTGTGACTGGGTGTGTGGCCCACAAAACTGAGGCAAAATGACAAGACTAATGCAGAACTGAAAGAGGCGATAGCTCAGGGAAGCCCAGAAGCAGTTGATAGCCCCTTGCTGCTGAGGAGTTGTGACCCAGAAAATTGGAATGGTCAACAGCTCTTTGCAGCTGAGCAATCACAGCTCAGAAAAGCCCAGGAGCAAGCGACATCTCAGTGTAGCTGTTGGCCCCATGCAGTTGTCAGCAGTGAATGGTGTCTATCTGCTCAATCCAACTTGAGTGCCAGGATCAGAGAGATGGTTAAATGCAGCCTGACCAACCCAGTGAGACCCAGTTTCAGGCGAAATGATTAAATGTCTCATTGGTGAGCAAAAGTTGGGAGAATTTGAGCTGGAGTCTAGTCGCATAGCAACTAACTGAAGACCGTAGAAGGGAGATGGCATCCAACTTAAGGTGGCGCTGTTGGTGAGAGAAATCAGAGCCACTGTCTCCAAAGAAGAGCTGAACGAAATTTAAACATCTTTTGTGACTCACAGTAATCCATAATGTAAGGCCATAAGTAAGACACAGGAGCAGAAATTAGGCCATTCAGACCATCAAGTCTGCTCCACTGGTCAATCATGGCTGATATGTTTCTCAACCCCACTCTCCCACTTTCTCCTCATAACCTTTGATCCTCTTTGCAATCAAGAACCTATCTATCGCTGTCTTAAATGTAGTCAATGGTCTGGCCTCCAAGGGCTTTTGTGGCATTGGATTTCACAGATTCACCACTCTCTGGCTGAAGAAGTTTTCCTTATCTCCATCCTAAAAGGTGGTCTTTTTACTATGAGGCTGTGCCCTTGGGTGGTAGTCTCTCCTACCAATGGAAACATCTTCCCAACATCCACTCTGTCCAGGCTGTACAATATTCTCTAAGTTTCACATAGATTCCCCCTCATGCTTCTAAACTCCATTAAGTATAAATCCAGGGTCTTCAAACATTCCTCATATGTTATTCCAAATAACAACTCGGTAGGTTGCTGAAAAAATTCAAGGTATCTCTCTTGTTTGTATCTGCCATTTAGTATGCACACCACTGTGGTGTGTTCAACCACATTTTGCCTGTAGTTCATGTTTACCTCACGTTAATTCCAAATGTTAGAATACACCATTGATTTGTTGACTGTTGCATAGTAAAACTTCTTCTGTTTGTTTAAACCCATATAATCCTGGGTTCTCTCAGCAAATAACTGAGATTTTATATTCTTACCTATTTTACATGAAACATTTCTGATTTATAACTAGATCATAAAACCACACTTCTCATTCTTATTGCGTTCTTTTTCAATACAATCAGATCCTTCCTAAAAGATGGCTTCCGCTTCAGAATGCAATAGCCTGACTGAGACTGAACCAGTATTGATGTAACTTCCTTACTTTTGACCTCAATGCTGCTTTTATTAAAGCTCAGGGAACTATAGACTTGTGATGATGCTGGCACTTTAAAAGGTTATTTTGTCCTGTTTCTTTTCTGAGGAGAGGTTGCAAGGCAGAGGTGCAGAACTGGCTACGTGAAGACAATTTGAGTGAGGCCTTTTGGTTTGTTTTGAAGTTGAAACAAGGGAAGTAGCCGGGATGTGTGTGGCCAACTCTCACAGACCCAGACTTCAAGGTTTTGGTTTCTCAGTAGCATCAGAAGCCTTTGGGGTGTCAAAAGATTTGCAAACTTCATTGACTGATTCCTAGCTGCTACTGCCTCTGAACCTTCTCTTGATGTTTCTTCCTCCTGGATTGGAGAACTGCATGTAAGAATCTGTGTCTGAATTTACCGTTTTGCCAAGGGGTGTGTTTACGGGATGTTACTACAGTCAGGTTTTCTGTAACGTGATAGTTGTGTTCTTGTGCGATCCAATGTCATAGAAAAATCGCACTTCAGAAACAGTGCATAAAGTGTTGGCGATGCAATCATGTTACAGACAAAACATGTCTTAAAAGTTCACACTTTAAAAATGGCGAACCCCATTTGTCGATTGTGTTTGCAGGAAATTGACGGGATGTGCGTTATAGCATAACGACTTCATTAATGATAGGTACTGCATCAATTATACAGTTAAATAGGGATAAGTTACTCCAAATTCCTCTTTATTTCTACCTGTGCCTTAACCACAGTGTTTAAATAAATTATGTTTTGTTTAACGTCGAGTAGTTTGACCACTCGCATTACATTTAGAACACATACTTAACATCTACCTTTCAAATAAGAAAAAGCTGGTGTCTAGTCTACCTTTTTAAAATATTTTGAGAGGATCTGGTCTGGTGCATAACAGACTTTATTCACATGCTGTCAGACTGTTTTGCCACCTTTGATATATACTGCATATACAACCAGGTCTCTCTGCTCCTGCACGACCATGAGTATTATACAATTTAAAAAAAACTTTTACTTCACTGTCTTCCTACCAAAATGAATTGCTTCATGCTTCTCTGCATCAAATCTCATCTGCCACTTGTCTGCCCATCCCACCAATCTGCCTATATCATTTGGAAGTTTTCCTCCATCTTCCTCATGCATTAACATTTCCCAAAAATTGTGCACTGTGTACCAAAGTCTGGGCCATTAGTAGATACATATGTATCAGGAAAACGGAAAGCCTATAAAAAGCTTAGTTGAATTATTATTTGTTTCTGTATTTAGCAGTTAACTTGCATGCCCTGTCCTTGAAACAGGAAGATGATTGTCAGGAAGGATTACTGCCAAATCGAGATAGTGAAGGCAAAAACCTGACACTTTCAACATGTAAGTGCCTCATTAGAAATCTATCAACCCAATAATTATAGTTGGTTTTCTCTTTATGCAGCTTTTTATGAGTCAAAACTTTGTTTTGAAATACTTTGCCTGTAAAACTAAGCGCCTTAATGAAGGGATGTTTTTCCACTGTGAAAGTACATTGATTTAATAAGCAATAATATTTCTCAGAATGAAAAAGAATTTATTGACATGAGTTGACAGGCTAATCAGCTGCATTTAAGTAAAGAGTTTCTGACAGTCGAAATTGGCATCAGCTTTGCAGCGAGATCTCGGAAAATATATTCACAGACAGTATTTTCTGAGCAGTTTGTCAGATTTCTTTTAACCTGTTCAGTACTGATTATTAAGTGCGCCTTTTCTTGGGGACAGATGATTTCTTATAACCTAACGATGGGCAGAGGTTCTTTGCTAGTAAATGCAAGAAAGTAAAATTTGAAAAATGGTCCCATTAATATTCTTGTTATAAACATAAAGCTTCTCTGAGCTTTATGTTCGAATCTAGCCTTCACCTTCAACAGTTTGATAGTTTGTACATGCTTCATATTTAAACAAACTGATTTGATGTCTCGGATGTAAACCCCTGGCGAGGGTGATGAATACTTTAAAATGTAATAGGGTCACTGCATCCACCAGGTGCTGTGTTGAACAACTTTTCAAACAATTCGTTTTGACATTCAACTTTGTTTCCTTTCTCTTTAATCACATTATTGAGGTGGGCATTGCTATATCTCCGATGCCATATAACGGGTTACCCTGAAAAATCTTCTGATTATCCAATGACCAGAAGGAAACCAATGCTGGAAAATACAGGGTGATAAAGGTAAGTCTGGGTGGGATGCTCTTCAGAGGGTTGGTGTGGACCTGATGGACCGAATGGTCTGCTTCCACACTGAGGGGATTCTATTGTCACCTGCCAGTGCAGTCTTCCCAATGTAGGGCAAGTCAACAATCCTTTGAAATCCAAGCTGCATCAAGTTTCTTGTTAAAGTATTATTTTATCATTTAAACTTTTCTGTGCTATTTCAATGTACTTCTATATGAGTAACGGAATGACTCTAACACTATGGTAACTTTAGCTACTGAGAATAAACATGGAGAGCTACATCATGAGGATGTTATGATCATGAAAGCGTGGAGAATTTAAGAAAGCAGCTGTAGCTTTGACCTCATGCTTTGTGATTGTAGTGTCTAATTACAGGCATGTAAATAAAGGCCACTTTGAAGAGATCTTTGTCTTTGGCCAGAACTCTTATGAAACATAAGACACCCAAAATCTTCTAGGACAATCTGTCAACAGCAACAGATGGCAGCGAGTAGTAAACAGACCCCAGAATTAACATAAACCAGCAGGATACAACCTTTCCATGTGAATGTTTGGGCTTGATCGCTGCTTGCTACCATCCGACATTATGCTAAACAGCAAGAGAGAGAGAGCAGGGGGTTGTGGACATCGAGATCAGCTCTGTTTTCAGGGCACGGAGAGGCAAGTCATGTGGACAGACCAGCAACTGGCAGGGACCTCAGTGTGAAAATGGAAACGTTGGTTCGCTAAATACATTCCAGTCTTCCAATTCCAGAAAAGTTTCATAGAGAGCCCCAGCAAGGCTGACCAACAGAAAAACAAGAGAAAGTGTACCATTCTGTATTGAAATTGAGTGATACAACGACGAATGAAACGATTGCATGTTGTCTGGAGTATTGCAGATGATAAGCTACTTAGGCAGAAGGGCTGCAGAAGGAGCCAACTGCTGAGGAAGATGTTATCGAAGCCTTTGACTCCCGTTTGACTGATTGTTGAACAATTGCCTGGGTTTTCCGATGGCTGGACAGCTTTTTTTTTCCAGTGTAGATGGGAAGTGAGCATTGGGACCCTGCAGAATCCTCCACACAGCAGAATCAAAAGAATTGCCCCAGAAATCAAAGATTCCACTAGGCAATTCGCTGTGCCCAGAACCTTCCAGAAGTACACATTGAATTCAGAGAATTTAGTTACGATAAAAGCTAGACTATTAAATACATACTGGATTAGTGGTGCTGGAAGAGCACAGCAGTTCAGGCAGCATCCAACGAGCAGCGAAATCAACGTTTCGGGCAAAAGCCCTTCATCAGGAATAAAGGCAGTGAGCCTGAAGCATGGAGAGATAAGCTAGAGGAGGGTGGGGGTGGGGAGAGAGTAGCATAGAGTACAATGGGTGAGTGGGGGAGGAGATGAAGGTGATTTACCTTGATTTTTACCTTTTTACCTTTTTACCTTATTAAATACATAGTCTAACTCCCGAGTAATAATTTGACAGATCCCGTAGTCAGCTCACACACCCCATTCACACCCCCAATCACACTTCCCTCAAATCCTTGACAACCTCCAGGCTGTGATCGAACAATTGTCCCCAACTGCACCCCCACCACCACCAGAACACAACAACCCACCTCCACCAGCTATTAGACTTGATACATCCCCAATGCGTCGCACTCCCCAGCCCCTTCCCCTACTCCAGACCCAATCAGCCTCCATCTATCTCCCACTCCTGCTATTTCCGAACTGCCTTAAACACTGCATCATATTCTGGTCTCTTTGCTACCTTGTACTCTACCCGACTGAAATCTTACCTGTGGAACCCTACCTCCTACCCACATAGCTTCCCCCTCAGTGGCACTCTACCCACATCCCATTAGATGTCAGACCCACCTGCCACACTGTCGTCCGCAACTTTTCACCCTAGCTTACCTGGCACCCATCCAATTGCATACGACCAACTACAAAACCTACCACCCTCCCCAATTGGTACCCTACTTCCAAACCACCCCATCCATTTGGCAACTTGTTCCGCACCCTATCCACTTGGTGCCTATACCTTACACTGACCTTATGTACCTTTGTTTTGACACCATCTGCCAACATGTCTGCCTAGGGTTCTGGGCACTGCAGAGTGTAGGAGCTGACTGCTGTTATAGAAGGGCGAGTTACGCCTTCCTCTGTCGGTTATATGCTGTGGCAGAACATATGAGAACGAGCAGTGAGCTCTACCTATCTGAAGGAAATCCGCTGTCACAAATGTGGACCTTTCTCCTCGTGCGAAGAAGGGACAGAGAAGCTAGGCAGAATGAGAATCTGAATTTTATTTCAGTAGACATTCAAGGAGTGGAAATCTGAATGAGATCGCTACTCATTGAAAATACAAAATAGTAGAATGGAAAAAATGTTATAATTGAAAACAAAGAAGGTGGTGAATCCCAGGTGGCATGGTGGGCCAGTGATTAGCACTACCACTGCTCAGTGACAGGGACGCGGGTTTAATTCCAGCCTCAGGCAACTGTCGGTGTGGAGTTTGCACATTCTCCCTGTGTCTGCATGGGTATCCTTTGGGTGCTCCTGTTTCTTCCCATGGTCCAAAGATGTGCAGGTTAGGTGAATTGGCCATGCTAAATTGCCCGTAGTGTTCAGGGATGTGTTGCTGAGGTACATTAGTCGTGGTAAATGTAGAGTAATAGGGTCTGGGTGAGTTTCTATATGAAGAATCGGTGTGGACCTGTTGGGCCAAAATGGCCTGCTTCCACAGTGTAAGGATTCTGTGAATGATGATATGAATTGTCCACCTTTATCATTAGGTTGACAGTTGTGACTGCGGAACACTAAGAAGTGATTTAGTAAGACCCAAAAATGGTTGTCAGCATTTTAGAAGAACATCCTCATTCTGTCTACTGTCAGAAAAGATCTGATGGTGAGCAAGGCTGCACAACCAAATAGTCCAGCCCCATTTCCAAAGCAAAACTACGAGGGGTTAGTGAGAAACCCCATGGGAAATGCTGATAGAAGCCATTTAGGTTATTGGGTGATAAACCAAAACTGGGTGGGGACAACACCAGGGAAGCCATTTTACACTGCCTCCACTGTGGAGGGTGGAAGGCATGGAAAAAGTGGAAATTTTTCTGTTAAAAACCGCCATGATGTAGCAACATCATTTATTTTGAAACAAGGCAATGTTGGAAAAAGAGGTGCATGGGAAAACCAGAAGAATCCTTTGAATGAAAGCTTGACACAAGAAGCAGACAGCGAGGAAATCCCTGATCTTAGTGAAGTGAACAAAGACAATACCGGAACACTCTGTTACAACCCTCCTGCTTTCTGCAAACCGGCAACACAGAAAAGATTTATTCCGTGCAGTAATCTGTGAAAATTTGAGATGCCAAGAACTATTTAAAACAAAAATGTAACAACTTTATTTCTTAAAGTATAACAGAGAATAATTAACCAGCAATTGTTTACAACTCCTTCCTCTAACCTATCTTTTACCTTCCCTTCTATAATACTAGTCCGATAAAACTGCTGAATGCGATTTACAAGACAAAACTTCTTATCTCAAAACCAGGCAGCTTTCAATTTTCTCTATATTCTAGTCGTCTTTTCTTCTTGGGTTTCTGCTTCACAGGTTACTGATCGATAAAGGTACCTTTTAAGAGAGCTATTTTTCAGACAGTCTTTACATGCTGGTAGCATGGCAGTTCTCCTCCCAACTGTTCAATTTTCCTTGATCTTATGCCCCCAAAGCATCAGATTGTGTCATTGGCTTTTAAAATTGTCAATATGCTCGATTCAAACTGGATTGGAATTTGGTATTTTTCGGGGTATAATTTAAACTGATTGGCCTAATCCAAATCTGTTTTTGTCAGTTCCAAGCAACCAGCTATCCCAGTAGCTGGAGCACATGTTACATTGAATCTTATTGAGAACACTTGGTGCTGTCACTGCGAGCTTTTAACCCTCTTAAAGGTATAGTACATCCACATCTTCATAACAACCTGCACTGAAGTCAATTGATATCGCACAGACCTTTATCCAGGGACAGGAGCTAGAGTCTCAGCTCTTTCTAATGAAGTCAAATGGCTCAACAGCGTGACTTGGCAACTTTGATCAGTTAGGCTTCAAGGTGCAGAGGAAATAGCTTCGAAATTAAAAGCGTAGAATTGTCTGCAGCAGAACATGACATTCAGAACTAAGAATGATGATTGTAAGGCAGGAAAGAGGCCTGAAAATATATCATAAAGTCACAGAGGCCAATGGACAAGAACAAGGCAATGAGTTCAGAAGAAAATTTGCAAAACTCCTCAGAGGTTTGATCTTAATGCTAAGAGCGGACGCGAAACTCATTTGTCTGTTTCCATGCATGAAGGCCCTACAACAACTTCTGTATCAAGAGTAAGAAATGGAATAGGAATGATGCATCAACATGATGTTGTACGTGCTTTGGACTCTTGTACCAGTTCATTTATTAAACAAACTTTACCCAAGCACACTGTCAGCAAGTCAAACAATGGGACGCAGAATTCGGTTTGCAGTTTATTTTATAAACTAAAGATCCCTTATTAAAAAGCATCATGCGAGCATTTCTCAAATTCCCACAATACTTACTCTCTACATCTCTGTCTGTCTCAGAAATGATCTTACCTGCAGCACTCCACATGTTGGAGCTGGGTCACTGGGATCTCCTCCCTCTCTGACACTAGGACTGACTCTTCAACGAAGGTGGCTCTGGCAGGTCAAGCCAGATCTTTTCCTGGATCTTGTGTTGCTGCACAGTCTTCTGCCGCAAGTCTTGTTGCAAGATTTCTGTGCAAATCTTCACTGAACTGAATCTTCACTGAGGAAGTGGCATCCAGGTGTATGTTGTTATCCCCCCTCGCCCCAGACCTTCCAGAATGTTCTGTGGCCTTTGGCCCATGGGGTGATGAGCTGGGTTCAAATCATCCAAAAGTATCATGCCAACACCCTTCACTGTATCAAGCTGGGAGGTGTAAAGTGCATATTACCAGGCAGTCAAGGTGCCAGAAAGTCTGATCGATACTGCTCCAACACACAACCCTGGTTGTAACGGGTTGCCTTGAATCTTTCTGATCTCTTTGACCTTGGTTTCCACTGATGTCTGCAGCCAATAACTGCTGTTTAGTTTAGTCTATGCAATTTTCTGTCAGCCCCAATTTCTCCAGCCTATGGGTCAATTTATAATGTCCAATTTTGGCCCATGGTCACTTGATCACAAAGATTTTGATTTAAGAGTTATGAAACCCACCAACTGGTGTTCAGGTAAAATACTAGCTCCAGAACTAAATGGATCCATCAGAATTAATGTTAACTTAATGCAATTGGGCGGCACGGTGGCTCAGTGGTTAGCAGTGCTGCCTCACAGCGCCAGGATCCCAGGTTCGATTCCAGCCTTGGGTGACTGTCTGTGTGGAGTTTGCACATTCTCCCCGTATCTGTGTGGGTTTCTTCTGGGTGCTCCAGTTTCCTCCCACAGTCCAAAGATGTGCAGGTCAAGTGAATTGGCCATGCTAAATTGTCCATAGTATTAGGTGCATTAGTCAGAGCGTCAGTGTGGATTGGTTGGGACGAAGGGCCTGTTTCCACACTGTAGGGAATCTAATCCAGAAACAAATTGAGTAAGGCAGTAGAATGTGAAGTACACCCAATGGCATCTGTTAACAAGACCTCTGCATTGAGCACAACCTTTACTAAGCTTGATGCATACAATGGATTCCAACAAGTGCAACTTCTAACAACCTGCACAAAACGTGGTTCAAATGTTACTGTTTCAACACTCTAGCATTTGGGATCATGTTTGCACCAGATATCTTCCAGAGGAGAATGTCTGATATATTGGAAGGTAGACAAGGTGTCATTTGCCATATAGATACTGTTTTGTTTTTGCCCATGGCTCAACAAAGGCAGAACAAAACAAGAGAATAAGAGATGTTCTATAAACACAACAAGATGGTTTAACACTTAGTGATACACACACACTAAAATCCTTACGCCTCATAGTCCAAGAAACAGGAATCAATGAGAAAACAAATAAAATAGATTTGCAACATTAAAGAACACGATAGAGCCCCAAAAGTTTATGGCAGTGGTTAACTAAATGGGCAAACTTCTACCCAAGTTAGCCTGAGTAATGAGTCTTTAAGACTTCTTCAAATCCAAGATCATGTATGTTGTTGGATTAACAACAGCAATCTTTTGAGAAAATATTTTTTTAAATGTTAATCTCATCAAAGATCCTGGCTTACTATGATTCTGAGTTTCCAGTTATTGAAGTGGAAGATTCATCATCAATGGAAGTGGGAGCTGTCTTAATCCAAATTCAGAATGATGGCAGAAGGGTTTTCTTCAAAGTTCTTAAGTGAAACTGATTTTGGATCCACAGTCATGGAGAAAGAATCACTTGCAGTTACCTGGCCATAAGAGAAATATTCTGACCATGTTCTAGGACCAGTTAAAGATTGAAATTGATCACACACCAATGATAATTTACTAATGCAATCACCAAGTTACTACTAAGTATCCAGACACACAGTCTGAGGCTGATACAATAGGATACCATTACAGATCATCTGCAGGGAAAAGACCAGCCTATGGCTGACACCCTATTGGGGATATCAAAACTATCCAGAGCATGAGAATATTTCTATCAAAGAAAATTCATCAAATCCTTCACACAGCCACTATGTCCACCACCAAGCAGAAGTCAAAAACAGACAACCTTTCCTGACCAGGTGAAAGAGAAGGTAAGAAGGAGAGGAAAAAGATCAAAGAAAGTGAATGAGTTTAGAGAGAGCAGATCTTCAACAATCTCAAAGTGAAAACCATATGTGTTTGGGGAACCACCAGAGAGGTTATCCCAATATAACCACATGCATTGGAGGGAAACACAGGAGGATATGTAGACGTTAATGAATATTGTCCTCTTATAGTTAAAGGCTTGGTTAGAGATGGAGAATAAAGGGTTAACTCTAATATCATTCCTTCAATAGTTGCTAAAGTATGCATACAACACTATGACAGGGGTGGTGTGGTGGCTCAGTGGTTTGCACTGCTGCCTCACAGCACCAGGGACCTGGGTTTGATTCTAGCCTCGGGTGACTGTCTGTGTGGAATTTGCACATTCTCCTCTTGTCTGCATGGGTTTCCTCTCATAATCCAGAGGTGTGCAGGTTAGGTGAATTTGCCATGCTAAATTGTCCATAGTGTTCGGGAATGTGTAGGTTAAGTGCATTAGTTAGGAGAGCGGAGTGGGTCTAGGTGGGATACTCTTCAGAGGGTCGGTGTGGACTTGTTGGGCTAAATGGCCTGTTTCCATTCTGTAGGGATTTAGTGGTCCTTATACAGTCGGCACATAAGGATGAGGATATTTCTGAGAAAGGGACATTAGCTCAGATCCTGTGTTTAAGAGTCGTGTGTACAGTTACAAGTATGTGAATAATGGTTACTTCAAAGATCTTTAACTCTAGTCAGATCTCTTACTAAGAGTAAAGCATTCAGCATCTCCAAAGCAAACCCAATGATAGCGATATTACTTTTACAGTGGCACATCAGCTTAAAAATCAATTATCCCACTTTTCATCAACCACCAACCCAAGACCCTTATTCATTGAGTGGAGGACAGTTTGAGGGTGGAGATTAAATTTAACAAAGAAGGTTTTTGTAAGGGATACTACTGCTGAACCCCACCACTTTGACTCCATCATTCGCACTCGGATGTGCCTTGACATACTCTCTTACCACCAGGAGTGGTTCGCTGTGCTTTTCGATTGCAGTCCAGCCCCAGACTCCTGGCCTTTGTGGAGAGGCGTGAGTAAGTCGGGGACTTCCTAGTGGGTGTGGTTGGCCAAGCTGGTCATTAACAGGTCAAGGCAGTGGTTGTGGAAGAGGTCATAGCCGCCGACTGTTTGGATGTTCTTGGAGAGGGGGCACGTGGTGGCAGCCAATACTCTCAATGCCTTTGGAGAGAGATGGACACCCCAGGGAGTGGAGTGCTTGATCTCTTTTTCCAACTCCATTTTGATTTAACCCTCTCCCCCTGTCCTTGCCTCTTCCTCACCTTTGATGGTCTGCATTGCCCTTAACAAGGTTTTGTGCATGAATTAATCAGTCAGAAACCCGGGTGATTTACTGGTGGTGGTTAACAGATGAGAAATTTTATTGGTTGTTTGGTGATGACAAGGAAAACATTCAGTTGTGTTTAGGACCATTTCTGGAAAAGAAAAAGGCAAGCTCGAAAGGGGAACTCATGTAGTATAGTGGAGAGAGTGGTGCTGAAAAAGCACAGCCAGTCAGGCAGCATCTGAGGAGCAGGAATGTCGACATTTTGAGCATAAGCCCTTCATCAGGAAGCCTTTCCTGATGAAGGGCTTAAGCTCGAAATATCAATTGTCCTGCTCCTTAGATGCCTGACCGGCTGTGCTTTTCCAGCACGCTCTTCGACTCTGATCTCCAGCATCTGTAGTCCTCACTTTCTCGTTCATAGTGAATTGGTCGTGCCCCTCCCTCTGGACTACAAGGCCCAGGTTCAGGCCCCACTGATCCCAAAGGTGCATAATAGCATCACTGAACAGGTGGTTAGAAACCAGCTAAAGTTAACAAGATATCAAGAGTTGAACAAATAAACATTTGGCTGCAGGAAAAGAAATGGTAGGCTTAATTAGGTAGGACTCAATAAATATCTCCATTTGCAACTTTGTCAACTATCCTCATAGTGCTCATATGGGATTCAGTAAAGATGCCTATATCTTATCCCATCCTTTAACTTGCTGGGTAGCTTCCCAGCTATACGTCATGTCCCAGTCAATCTAACAGAGGTCAAAGCTGTTGCTGTGAATTCTGGCTTCATGTTCAGTCAGGTCCTAGTCTTACAGATATATGGGGAGATCTGAAACAGTTCTTGAGCTCATTAATGGGCAGCTACACACATGAGCGTTGAAGAGATTGCTTGTGTTTTACATTGAGGAGGGAGAATCCTGGTCTGTTTTACTTTTTCCACAATGACACCTCAATTTTAACTCCCTTACCGTTATGTTAAAATTCCACCAGGACCTCCCACCTTTCTATCTCAGTAACCCCTCAGAGCTCCAAAACAGATCTCTCGTGCCTACCCAGTTTCCTTACTCCAATTTGCACGTTTTAAGCTGCCTGAGCCCTAAGCTTTGCAATTCTCTCTCTAAATCGCTCTGTGTCTCCTTTGCTCCACCTTTTCCTTGAAGGCATTCTTCAACATCTCTTTGACAAGCTTCGCCCTCATATCTCCTACATTAATGGGTGTCATACCTTGTAGAATATTGCTGTTGCAAAGCACTTTGGAATGCATTAAAGTGTTAAAAGCTCAACATAAGTACAAAGATGGGGGGAGAGATTGATTAGCTCAGTTGGCTGGATGGCTGGTATGTGATACAACACAACACCAACAGAGTGGGTTTAATTCCTGTACTGGCTGCGATCACTCTGAAGGTCTCTTGAGATGTGGTGATCATCAGGTTAAACTCACTGTCAGTCATCCCTCTCAAGTGAGAGTGTGGGACATTGGTGACTTTACCCTTTATGAATGAAAATTACCATTGGAAGGAAACGCAATGTAACTTTCATAACGTAACCTCAAGTCAGAACGTTGGATTACAAAAGGTAGGCCCATTAATGTTTTAAAGGTCAATGCTGAGATTTTGATTAATTCCTTACAAATGTCATATTTATTGACTTGTTTGTCAACAATGTGCAATAAATTATTTCCTGTACATACATGATGTGTGCCAATCCATGTTCTGACTGGAAAATCTACCTGTTGACTTCTCTCTCGTGACATGGTTTACTGCGGTTGTCAGATAAGACTGTAAGAGGACAATAGTCAATAACAGTAAGTGAGAATGGCAGCTGAAATTTATAGTTTTTGAATAAATACATGGAAAATAATTTTTCTCTACTGTCAGAATTGTCAAAAAATACTTACAATGTTTCAGTAAAAAAAAAGTCAGGTAGCATCAGAAAGAGGTTTATCTTGGGAAAGACGTGTAAATATTTTTAAAAAGGATAGGGCACTTCTAAATAACAACAACTGATCAAGATTAGTGATTGCGACTGTCTCATTAGCAATGAAAAGCTGAAAGTAAGTACTTCATTGGAATTAATTTGCATGGATTACCAATGCATTTGTACACTATTCACTTACCTTTAGTGAGGTTTTTAAATATTGGATGATGATTACCTGTGCAATAAATGCAGGTAAATTTGACACACGATGCTTATTGATCATATTAGTGTCCAGATAGGTCAGATCTCTCTTCTGTAATGAATTATATGGGAGTTTCTCACATTCGGAGGGATTCAGGAATTCAGTTTACTTGTGAGCTTTTGCTTTAATATTCCACTAACTTCAAAACATGCAGTTTACAGCTAATTATATTTCAGGATTGCAGTTACCAAGAGTAGTTTAAACAAAGATGTGGTTTTCAAAGTACATGTGGCAACCATGATTTGTCATGTATGCAAAATGTTGCATTGCAAAATGAACCTTTATTTCTATTCATTTGGGAGGTTTAGGTGTCCAGTGTTTATTGTCCACCCCTAATTGCTATGGAAAAAGACGTGCCTTTCGGAACCACTGAAGTCAATAGAGTGTAGGGACATTTACAATGCAGTTATGAAGGGGATTCGAGGTTTTTGACTGAAGAAATGGCAATTTGGTTCCAAGACAAGATGGTGAGTGGCTCAGAGAGGAACTTGTACTTGGCCATGTTCCCATGTACATGCTGCCCTTGTCCTTCTAGATGGTATTGGGCAGTTGGTTTGCTTGGCATTGTCTGAGGAGCCTTGACGAGTTACTGGAGTGCAACGTCTAGACTGTGTATGCTACTACAACTGAGCATTGGTGGTGAAGGGTGTGAATGTTGAAGATGGAGTGCCAGTCAATTGGGTTACTTTTACATGAATGCTTTCAAGCCTCTTAAGTGTTATGGGAGCTGCAGTCATCCAGGCAACTGGGAAGTAGTCCTTCACATTCCTAACTTGTCTCTTGTAGATGGTGGACAGGCTGCAAGAGGGGAGTTAGTCACTGCAGGATTCCTAGCCTCTGATCTTCTTTTGTGGCCGCAGTATTTATATGACGAACATTAATAAAATTACCCATGACAAAACTCAATTACATCTTTTGAGACCGACATTGTTACTTGCTACCAAATTATAATGTCCTTTTACATTTATCACTGTAATTTCAGAACATAATGGTATCATCGGTTACTCAAAACGCAAGATCAGATTTGCCCTCCTTGACAATGATGTTTTACGGTAATGCTTCTCTCCAGAAGCAATAGTCTCCTGGAAATTAAAATGAATTTTAACAAAATATTAAAGCTTGGTTTACCTCACCTGTTTCAGTTTGATGTTTCATAAAGTCAATCTGTGGAGCATTTTCATTCCAGGAAATCATTGTGACTTTGTTAATATGTAAATGTACATGAGGTCTTATTAGAATATTTAATGATTGCAAATCTTCAGCACACGGTGAAAGCTTTATGTGATATGAAGAATTAATTGTAGTTGAATTATAACGTTCCAGTTTCATAATGAGTACGCTATTGGAGTTAGATATAGCATTGATATCAATGATTCATGAGGTTCTTATCGTGCTTCATTTAGAAAGACAGGGAGCACACTTGCAAACCAATAAATCAAACTTAACCCGAACTGGAACCCATCATTTCATTAAAATAGTAAATCAGAAAATTCCTATTCATAATTAAAACAGTTAAGGAAACATGAGTTTGTGCCAGTGATAAGTTAATCTTCAAGTATTAGCAGGTGCGAATGAATTTAATTTTTTATTCTCCACGAGCAGAGACAGGGGTGTGTGGTGCTGCTAATATCCAGCATGCTCTTTCTTACCACCTCCCAACCTGTTTGAAGTTTCACGGAACCAGTGAAGGTAATTGGACAACCCATCTACCCTCGGCTCTCTTAAATGGCCAATCAATGTCCACTCATTCTTTCCTTGCCTCCATTTTGCTGAATACAAGGGGATGGCCTTATCTGGTGGGAAGCCTGACAACTTGATCTAAGCAGGATGGTCCTGGGAAAGGGAATTACATCATTTCTAGACCCCACGACCCTGAGGCACCAGCAGACCCTCAGTGATAGCATGCTTCCCCTGACCTTTCAACCTCTCCCCTCCCCACCTTAGTCAGGTACAAGGGATCCTCCTGGGAACCTGGAAGTAACACGGAAGGCTTCTCGGGGCCCTCCCACATAGCGAGTGCCTGCAGCACCATGTTGGACCAGCATGGTGGCTCAGTGGTTAGCACTCCTGCCTCACAGCATCAGGGATCTGGGTTCGATGCCAGCCTTGGGCGCCTCTCTGTGTGAAGTTTGCACATTCTCCTTGTGTATGTGTGAGTTTTGTCCAGGAGCTCCAATTTCCTAAACAGTCCAGGTTAGGTGAATTGGTCATGCTAAATTACCCATAGTGTTCAGGGATGTGGAGGTTAGGTGCATTAGCCGGGGGAAATGTAGGATAATAGGGGAGGGGAATGGGTCTGGGTGGGATACTTTTCAGCAGGGTCAGTGTGAACTTGTGGGGCAAAAGAGTCTGTTTCCACACTGTAGGGGATTCTATGATTAAGGGACATAGATTGGCCACTCAGGGGTCTTTATTGGTGACAGGGTAGGAGGGCGTTTCATGGACCTTTTAGACATGGTCAAATTCAAGGTGGAAAGAGAACAATTGTGTCTCTACTGACCATCCTCTCAAATGTCCCTCAGTTCCCACCAACACCAAACTTATTGCAGTTGAGGGCGCCAAATTGCCACCATGTTGTTTGATTTTCTACATTGCTTAAGACAGTTCTTTGAACCTTGCGCCAAAGGTAAGTTGGATCATCTGTTGATTGCCTATATCACCTGATCACACCAATAAACCTAAACAAATTACTGACAGTGTAAATGTAATTTCCAGTATCCTTTTGATCATTGAATGTTTTTTTAAATGAATTGGGATGTTTTAACTGTGTGGAATATGTTTGACATGTAGAATTTTTTTTTTAAAAGTCAGAAACACTAAAATGTGAATAATTGAAGTCTCTATATTCATTGAGGAGCACTGCTGGTGAAGGGGATAGTGTCCCTGCCCCTGGAATGGGAGCTCTGTGTTCAGGTCCCACTCCAGGACATGACAGCTCGGTAAAATACATTCACAGTTTGAATATTAACCCTGTAATTTCTACCAGCACACCAGCACACCCCATACGTGGGCTGTAAAAAACGGGAAGGTTTCCAAGTTAACACCATGATGGAAGGAACGTTGGCGTTTCTGCCATCACTTGATTACAGAGAGATTTTGATGGATTGGATGGGCGGGCTGACGAGTGGAAGATGGAGTTTAATTTGGATAAGTGCGAGATAGTGCATTTTGGTAAAACAAACAAGGTCTAATTAAAGGTAGGATCTCGGGTAGTGTCGTAGAGCTGAGACACCTAGGGGTTCAGGTACATAATTCTTTGAAGTTTGCATCACAGATAGACAGGATGGTTAAGAAGGCAATTAGCACGCTTGCCTTCATTGCTCACACCTTTGAGGATAGGAGTTGGGACATTATGTTGTACAGGATGTTGGTGAGGACTGTTCTGGAGTACTTTGTACAGTTCTGTTCATCCTGTGTATTGGAAGGATATTATTAAGCTGGAGAGGGTTCAGTAGGGATTCACTAGGATGTTGCTGGGAGTTGAGAGATGGACAGGCTGGATAAGCTGGGACTTTTTCACCAGAGCATAGAAGGTTGAAGGCTGACATTTTAGGTGTTTATAAAATCATGAGGTGTATAAATAAGGCGAATGGCAAGTGTCTTCTCCGTAAGGTGGGGGATTTCAAGACTAAGGGGATATTTTTAAGGTGAGAGCAGAAATGTTTAAAAAAAGACTTGAGGGACATTTTTTAATACAGAGAGTAGTCCGTGTGTGGAATGAACCTCCAGAGAAAGTAGTGGATATGGGTACAGTTGCAACATTTGAATAAGTGCATGAAGAGTAATGGTTTGGAGGGATATGGGCCAGGAGCAGGCAGGTGGGTCTACTTTAGTTTGGGATTATGTTTAGCATGGGCTGGTTGGACCGAAGGGTCTGTTTCCGTGAGTATGAGTCTATGACTCACCGTTTATAAATGTTATTGTTGCCATGGTAGCAAGTGTGTAGAATGCACCCCAAGTCCTCTACTTGATGAAAGATCAGGCAATGTAATGTGAGTGGATTTCTGCAGGTGCACTCCTCCACCTAAACTGTGTAGGAAAGGCCCTAGAGATACTGGAAAATGGCGTCTCTCCCTCATCCTTTCCCTGTACTTCACGTCCCTTATCATTCCCTCCACCCTTGTTTATTTCTGCTTTCTTCTTCCTTGTTTCCCCATTGCCTCTGGCCATCTAACATGTTCCAATTTTTGAACAGCGTTTGGGAATTTTCCAGCTGCAACTTACTTCTTCATTCTAACCCTTATTTTGATAGTTTTTTTTAACCTGGAAATTGCATGTTATTGTTAACATAGCAAATAATGGAGGTTAGGTGGGAAGCAGGTTGGATAAGGGCTCTTGTAATGCAGTGGTAGTGTCCCCTACCTCTGAGCCAGACGGTCCAAGTTCAGGTTCCACTTACTCAACCTAGAGCTGAACAGGATCCTTTTTAAAAAAAAATGTCTGGATATATACAGGATGTAGAACTGGGGAGAGAACTCTTAAACTGGAATAGACGATAAACTTTCTGTACAAAGTTAGCCTATCTTTGTTTCTGTTTGACCAGTTTGGTTAGAATCTATTAGAAACTTGTTAGTGTTAACGTCACATATTATGGAGAAAGTGCCCGAAACGTCGACTCTCCTGCTTCTCGGATGCTGCCTGACCTGCTGTGCTTTTCCAGCACCACACTCTTTGACCCCGATCACATAACATGGGATGAGAGACTGT
The DNA here is from genome assembly GCF_047496795.1 of Chiloscyllium punctatum. Lineage (NCBI taxonomy): Eukaryota > Metazoa > Chordata > Chondrichthyes > Orectolobiformes > Hemiscylliidae > Chiloscyllium > Chiloscyllium punctatum. The sequence goes on from NC_092778.1 coordinate 18,304,647, forward strand.
TTTTAACCTATAAATGTCATCATTATGTCCTCATTGTTCCTCATTAAAAGCAGATTCCTTCTTCAGGCTTTCAACTCATCTGTTGCATTGATAGAAAGTCATCATGTAGAAGGCAGCAGAGAAATGGAATATAGAAGGAAAATTCTGTAAAAACGCAGCAGATCTGTGGATAGGGAAACAGAGCAGTTGCTGAGCCAAAACTGTTTTTGTGTCTTCTAAAGCTTTCCGTGTTTTTGCTTACATTTTCATTTTTATTGTGCGTTACAAAGTGCAATGAAGTTACAATTTTCATTTGAACAATATAAGAACAGCCACTCAAATCTTCACCATGGCAGGTAGTGCAAAATATAAACTGTGAGTAGCAGACAGGCTTTGGTGCAAGCTTCCTAATCCTATGGTGATTTATTCTCTCATAAATATGATGCTGAGGATCAACAAAGGGCTCTTATATTTGCCAAAACACTAAAAGGGCTTCATTATTCATTTGCTATTTTGCATTATATATACAGATGTTCTCTATTCTGTTCCAAAAGCTGAATACTGTCGTTGTTGATAATGTGGAGGACCAAGAGAAAATATTGGCAATACCAAACAGGTCCAAGGAGCCAAGTGGAGAGAAAAAGGAAATTAATGGCATGGATCTTCAACGAGTTGGGTTGATGTGGGAGATATTTAAAATTTGTGGGTGGGGTTTGTTTTGGATATTTCTGCCCCATTCCTGTTTTTGTCACATGGTGTAAGGGTGATGGTAGCCAGCCCACGCACAGTACTCCTGTCCTTGCAAACTCCACCGCAACAATTGGCAGTTCAAACCAGTCAGAGGTAAGGGCGATGCAGATGCTGGAGAAGTCAGAGTCGATAAAGTGTGGCGCTGGAGAAAGCACAGCAGGTCAGGCAGCAGCTGAGGAGCAAGAGAGTCAATGTTTTGGGCATAACCCTTCAAACCCGTCCACGAAATTGGTGGAGTCTGGTCTCTCCTGTGTGTAGACAGAGTCTACAGTCTTTCACAGGTATCGTAAATCATGGAGGAACCCCAGTCTCAACTCATCAAGCAAAAGGAGACAGGCCTTCACCATTGACATTGGCCAACTTCCCTTCTCAGAAAGGTAATAATCAATCACAGCCATTTACAGTATCAATGCCAGAAGTTTTCATTCACTTACACTAACCGTGTAAAAATAAAGAGCATGTGAATTAATTCTTCGACAAAACAGCAAGCGACTGAGGCAATGGCCTAGTGGTGTTATTGCTGAACTGTTAACCCAGGGACTGAGGCCTTGTTCTGGGGACGCAAGTTCAAATCCAGCCATGGTAGATAGTGAAGTTCACTATTACCCTTTCAGGAGAGAAACTGCTGCCCTTACCTATATATATATATATATATATAGTTGCTGTCCTCAGAAATGGACAGCCAGTAGAAAAGGGAAAAAGAAATGAAAATGGACAAACCAAGTGTCATCGACCTCGGCAAAGGCAACGGCTATTGCAAATAAAGTCTTGTATTGCCCATCCTTCAGTGTCACTAGGTCATAGTTCTGGCATTCTGAGGAAAGGTCATTTCAAGCTGAAATGTTAACCTTGATTTCTCTCTGCAGATGCTATCAACCGTGCTGAGGTTTTCCAGCAATTTCTGTTTTGACACCTCCAGCTCATGGACTGCAGCACCTCAAGATGAGAGCCTTAGGGACCCTTAGGGACAGACAATAACTGCTGGCCTAGCCAGCAACGCCCACACTCCATGGGTGGGTGAGAAAAGACTCGTGTGGTTAAAGTCCTACTCGAATTGCAGTCAAACAAAAATTGACCCTGTTTTGTTTTAATTAAGCTTAATACATTGCCTTTCTGTTTTGACACCAGAACATGATTGTTCCCTGGTGTTTTGCTGTCTAAATGACTCTCTGGTAAGGCACTAGACCGTACTAGCTATAAACATCTCAGCATCCATATGCAGACATTACTGGAAGACCCGGTGAGGTACTTACATTCAGAAAGCCTCCTGACACTCATTAGTTGAACCACCAATTGAGAAAATCTTTGTTGATGGTCTTAGACTGAAGGCTGCTTCAGGAGTAGATGAGCTAAAAGGAAGGTTATTCAGAAATGCTAAAGGAACCGAATATTGTGTGACTTAGTTTGAAGGTCAGATTTATGCTCTGTGTTTATTTATGTAATGGCTACGGATTCTCTATCACAAAAGGAATGTCAAACCTAATTACTTCAAAATTACTGCGGTAAAGAGATATTTTCTGCACATGAGGAATCATTGCCACGACTTATTGAAAGAGTGTAGTTTCATTTAATCATATCACTGCAAAATGAGTAGCTATTTACCATATAATTGGATGCTAACATATACCAACCAGTAAATTGCTTATTGAAAGCTGGAGAATTGAGTATTGAGTTTGTAGCTGTCTTCAGCCAGAGAATCCCCTGGGCATCCAACTGAAGGCGCTCCATCACAAATAGCAGCCTTCAGCTAATTCCATTCACACCACGTGGCTCCCAGGAATGGTGGGGTACACTGTACCAAAGAGTAGACTGCTGCCAGTATGTTGGCTCCATAGCTGATAGCCAGTCGCCTATTTTCACAGGGCAAGTGAAACCAACAAAAACCAGCGTAGACCTCTTTGAGGTTTTAAGTGACGCAGTTTCTGCAATCTTTCACTGATTTAAAGAAACAGTGCTCTGGAGGACAGAACTGCCTCCAAAAAGCCAGTGAAGCCCTAAAACAGCATAATGAGTCTGTTGAATTTTTGCTGATTGCAACCATTCAAAGGTGCTCTTAAACTTCTGTTTTAGACACACTTAAAAACCCTTTACATTTTAAAAGCTACTTAATTTACAAAGAAATTGACAACTGTACACCACCTTAACTAATTATGGTAAAGACGATATTCGTTCAAGTCATTTTCTCTGCTTTATGATCAGGTGGAGCAGTTGTTGACTGTGCCAAGATTTGAGGATGACACCTAGTCAGGGTTAGGCCGCAGGCTGTCATGTAACGGAACTGGTTTTTGAGCACTGATTATTGGGAACATGGAGCACCATGTCTCACAGCACAATGAGGTCCAGAGGATTTCCTTTTCTCTGCCACTCTGCCTCATCTTGGGGATTCTAAGCACCATGCATCGTGGGGCACGGTGGTCCCCATTCGGAACAATTACACCTCCTCGACATTAATGTCATGCTTCAGGGTTGTCAAATCCTCACTGCTGTCATTCACAGAGGCTGAGCTGGTGAAGCTGATCCAGTTTTGGATCAATGTTGATGTTTTGGGATAGGTGTGGGGAGTGGTGTGCCAATTCCAGGGTCTTCCTATTCAATGTATTTGGGAGATGGTAGGGTTGATGAATGAGGTGTGGGTTGACAGGAACTTTGCTTCGCCAACAAAGTGGCTCAGTGGTTAGCACTGCTGCCTCACAGCAACTGTCTGTGTGCAGTTTGTACATTCTTCCCGTGTCTGTGTGGAGTTTGTTCTGGGTGCTCCGGTTTCAACCCACAGTTCAAAGATGTGTAGGTTATCATAGAATCCCATAGTATGGAAACAGGCTATTTGGCCCAGCATGTCCCACCAACCCTCTGAAGAGTATCCCACCCAGACCCATTCCCCTATTACTCTACATTTACCCCTGACTAATGCACCTAACCTACACATCCCTGAACACTATGGTCAATTTAGCATGGCCAATTCACCTAACCTATGCACCTTTGGACTGTCGGAGGAAACCAGAGCACCCAGAGGAAATCCACGTGGACTCAGGGAGAATGTGCAAACTCTGCATAGACAGTCGCTCGAGGCTGGAATCATACCCGGATCCCTGGCACTGTTAGGCAGCAGTGCTAACCACTGAGCCATCATGCTGCCCACTGGTAAATTGCCCAGCAATGTCTATGGATGTGCAGGCTATGGGAAATGAAGGGGTTACAGGGATAGGGTGAGGGGGTAGGATGTTCTTCAGAGGATTGATGGGCTGAATGGCCTGCATCTGCATTGCAGAGATTCTATGATTCTAACATTCAGGGATAAGCTGATAGAGAATGGAAGAGATTGAGAGTGTCTTTAAAACCTTTTGCGGACTGAGCAATGACACAGGATTCATCTGCAGACTGTAGATTAATTATGTCAATGCTGCTCAGTGTAGTTTGGAATGTGGAGTCAAAGAGTTGTCAATGTCGGCAGGACACAATAGACACACCAGAGGGGAGTTGATCATTGTTGAGCTGAGTAGCATAGTCAGAGAGATCGTCAGTAGAATGGGGGCCATCATACAACCTTATCTGACATTGGTCCACGTCTCAAAGTAGTCTGTTGCAGAAATCCCAGTCAAAGCAAAACATCGCCAATCAATCACGGAATTGTGATGACGTTTCTTGGACAACCAAATCCCTGGAGCATGATCAAACAATGTTTCACAATTTACTGAATTGAATGCATCGATCAGGACAATGAATACATTGAGCAATTCCTGGTGTTCTCATTTAGCTTGCAGTTACCTGGGAATAAAAACTGTGTTACAGGTTCGTGTGGAAAGTCTGAAGCAACATTGTAATTCTGGCACTGGAAGTAGATGACTTCTGGAAAATGCATGTCAGCATTTTCCCTCCTGTGGACAAAAGGGAAACATGATAATAGTTTCTGGACTGTGATTTATCTCTCATCTTGGAAGAGAGTTGCAGTTGTGATATTCTTGGAGTCAAAGTTTGGAGGAGTTCTTTTTGTCCTAAGCCCATGGAGGGAGTCTTGATATGAGTTAAAGAGCTACCAACTTTGTAAACCTCAGAATATGAACAGGGGCCACAGCTTTGTTGCTTTTCATTGGTTGAGTGTTTGTTGCAGATCAATGGTGATCCCATCAATGGAGATCCATCCCATGGATTCCACAGCAGGGCGTTGCCAGGTAGGATGGAGAATGCCTGTGGATTCACAGCTGAGGAATTGGTGGATTTGTTCTTACTCATGTTCACTGATGACATTGTAACTTAAGGAGGAGAGACACCATCTTTTAACAAAGATGACCTTTTGACCTTGATGTTTTCATGGCCCAGGGGACTGCAAGAAGCGCAGCATATTCTCACCACTGGATCTTTAGCTTCCAGATTTGTCTTTTGGGTGTCAGCATTGAGCTGTTGGAATGCTGCCTGCTTGGCTTGTCATTTTGGTCTGTACTATCATGAAAAGGAGGTTGGCCTGTCTCGTTCCAGGAAGTCACATATTCCAGTTTTTGTTGAACCGTTCCTGGAGACTGACATTCAAACATAATGGTCTGAGCACAGGAGCCATGTCGAGCTAGCTATTGGATCCCAGAGTTCTGGAATTGAGGTGGACGTGCGATAGTTTTCCCAAATGGGCTGAATGTGGAAATCCTCTTCTCGTTGGACTGCTCTAGCACTGAGACACTGAACTTGGAGTTTTAAGTCTTGCAGTGTCCTTGTGTCAAATGGATGTTCCTCACCAATTGAACAATTTGTCCAATGGGCATAGATCAAATGGTACAAACATCACTCAGATCTTTGGCTTGAACAATGGCAAAATCCAAGATGTACCAATGTCTTGATCTAGAGTGACGCTCTTTGGTTTTGTATTTGTCCTACTAGTGTAACATTATTTGTTATAATGAGTCCATGTGGAGCACAATTTATCAGCAGGAGGACTCGATTTGCATTGGCTTACTCATCCTGGACATGTTTAATGCCCACTTAAAATCAGTACTATAGGTGACCATCATTTGTGGATCCATTTCTTAGTGTGATGCCCAATCCAATCAGAGTCAACCTTGACCTTAACTGTCAATGAGTTTACCCTCCATGGCTACACGTTAACCAATAAAAATCCACTTGCCAACCCATCACCACTCACTTCTCATACTGTATAAATGCTAATTTTCCCCTTGAGTTTGTATTCTTGTGAATTGTCTTGATGATTGCAAAATGAAAAGCTTCCACAAAAATGTGTCTTTTCTCAGCAATTCCCAAGAAGTGCTCATCTTCAAACACCAGTGTAGCCACGATGCAAGAGTTTCAGAAGGGAGGAGAGAGAGAGAGAGAGAGTTGGTATCAAACTGTAGCAACAGCTTGTGTTTATAAATCAGTGTGAGCCAAATAAAACATCCTAAAGTGTTGTACAGGAGTGTCACAAAGCAAAATGTGTCACTGAGTCACATTTAGGCCAGATGTTCAAAGGATTCATCAAAGAGCTAGGTTTTATGGATGCCTCAAAGGACAAAAGAGATAACATGTGACTGAGTGAGGCTCCATGGAAACCAATAAGTGTTGCACCTTCTGAGTCTTGAGTGCCTCTCAATCACCAGCAAGGCAACAGTCCAACATGTGATGGATGTTGTCCCTTCGAGAAACTTCAACAAAACTCAAGAGAGATTCAAAAGTATCATGAAGAAAGTAGAGCATTTGACTGGAAGGTCTGCTCCAGAATTAAATGTCTAATCCTTCCAGCATGGGTAATTTGTGGTTGTCGTGTCTACTAGCCACTTAATCCACTTTACATACTTAGCAAGGTTCTTTCTGCTTTTAATTCACTCACTGGATGTAGGGTGCCAGGCCAGCATTTATTCCCATACCTAATTGCTCAGAGGTTAGTTAAGAGTCAATCAAATTGCAGTGGGTCTGGAGTCACATGTAAACCAGACCTGAAATGGCAAACATCCTTCAGTAATGGACAGTAGAGATCTGCATGGGTTTTCCCCCGATAATGGTTTCATGGTCATCATTGTGCCTTTGATTCCAGATTGTTCATTGAATTGCCATGGCAGGATTCGAACCCAAGTCCCTAGACCTTGGGCTGAGTTTCTGGACTAATAGACCAGTGATAATGCCACTAGGCCGTTGCCTGCCTCAGAACAACAGCGCCTTCAAAATGTGTGACCTCTGACTCCTAAATGGACATGAGCAGCAGACCCCTGTGTTTCCAAGTTTCTCTCCAAATTGTAAACAGTCCAGTCTTCAATGTCTCAGAATTGTTACTGCACAGAAGGAGGCTATTTGGCCCATCATACCTGTACCTGCCCTATTACCTAGTGCTCATCTCCTGCCTTTTCCCCAATCGCCGTGCACCATTACTATCCAAACAAAATTTCTAATGCCCCATGGGAATGCCTCATTTGAATCCACTTTCATCACATTTCTAGGCACTGGGAGAGAAACCCAAAATGCAAAGCTTAGCCCCTTTGCCACAAGGACAGCAGTGGTTCAGGAAGAAAAGCCCCATAACTATCAAGAAGAAGGTGCTTGATCATGTTTGTCCCATCAATAAATATTACAAGCAAGTTATTGACTTTTATCTTCTGCATTAAAACCGAAGAAAGCATATTTCTCAATTTCAGAATGATGCCATTGATGCTATGAATATTTGAAAAGTATCATCACTTCCTGAAACTGTGGTAACCTGTAGCAACTTTGAAAAGTGAAGCTGAAATACTTGTGCCTCCACCACAGCTTAGCTGCCTATGGCCTCCTGGCTAATTGGCAGGCCAACCATTGCAGGCAAGTGTAAAGACACCTCCATGAAGCCTGGCTTCGGTTGTGGTCATAGGTTCCCTTGTGGAAGGACCCCACCACTGCAATGATAGCCAACCTGCTGAGGCTTATTTCTGAACTGAAAAATTTGGAAAAAGACATACCTGGAGAGGGGACACCTCTGTCTTTGGACGCTCTCACTATTTATTTAACTGTCATTAATAACTCAATGCTGCTTCCAAGCTGGAAAAGCCGACTGCTTTTGGGATCCTCCCTCACTCTCCTTCATTCGACTGTTGGCCAGCCCTTGATTTTCACAGGTTGGTGACTGTTTCCCACACAGTTCAGATTTCTGTCCCTCCATCCTCACCCCCATGAGCTTTACAATGGGAGCCCACATCGGAGATCTTATGCATTATAGATATTGCTTGCAGTCAGACACTGGGATACCATTTGTGAATCTCTACAATTAGCAACTCGATGAGAACAAGCAAGTTGAAATGGTGGTGCCAAAATACTTGGCACAATTGATCAATTGTAACCTATGTTTTTTGATTTGATTTGATTTATTATTGTCACATGTACTTTGGTACAGCGAAAGGTTTCATTTTGTGTGCAGTATAGGCAGATCATACCACACAAAGTGTACTAGGGTAATACAACAGAGCGAGAAATACAATGTTACAGAAGATGCGCAAAGAGCGAGATCAATGTTCTTAATCTGCTGGGTACGTGTGTTTATGTTTTTGTATCTTCTGTTGGACAGAAGAGGTTGGAAGAGATTATAACCAGGGTGGGAGGGGCCTTTGATGTTGGTTGCCTTTCTGGGGCAGCGCAAAGTGTGGATGGAGTCCATGGATGGAAGGTTGACTTGTGTAATGGACTGGACTGTGTTCACAACTCTCTGCAGTTTCTCACGGTCCTGGGCAGAGCAGTTGCCATACCAAGCCATGATAAAATGCTTTCTGTGGTGCATTTGTAAAAATTGATAAGATATTCTATGGACATGCTGAATTCTGGATGTAAGTTTGCTCACTGAGCTGGAAGGTTCGTTTTCAGACATTTCGTCACCATACTAGGTAACATCATCAGTGAGCCTGCAGTGAAGTACTGGTAGTATGGCCCACTTTCTATTTATGTGTTTTGGTTTCCTTGGATTGGTGATGTCATTTCATGTGGTGATGTCATTTCCTGTTCTTTTTCTCAAGGATGGTAAATGGGATCCAAGTCTATATGTTTGTTAATAGAGTTCCGGTTGGAATGCCATGCTTCTCAGAATTCTTGCATGTGTCTCTGTTTGGCTTGTCCTAGGATGGATGTGTGGTCCCAGTCAAAATGGTGTCCTTCCTCATCTGTATGTAAAGACACCAGTGAGAGTGGCTCATGTCTTTTTGTGGCGAGTTAAATTTCCCTTAGCCTCCTGAGGAAGTAGAGGCATTGTTGTGATCTGTCATTATGAATTCATAAAATACATTAATTTGGAGCTGCTATTTTTTATAGAATCCCCATAGTATGGGGACAGGCCATTTGGTCCAACAAGTTCACACCAATTCTCGAAGAGCATCCTACCCAGACCCATCCCCCTACATTTTCCCATGGCTAATGCACCTTACTTGCACATACCTGAACACAATCGGCAATTTAGTATGGTCAATCCACCTAACCTGCACATCTTTGGACTGTGGGAGGAAAGCAGAGCACCCAATGGAACTCTCCTGCTCCTTGGATGCTGCTTGACTTGCTGTGCTTTCCAGCGCCACACTTTTTGACACCCAAAGGGAACCTCGCAGACAGAGGGAGAACATGCAAACTCCACGCTGACAGTCCTCTGAGGCTGGGTCCCTAGTACTGTGAGGCAGCCTTCTCACCACTAAGCCCCCGTGCTCAGATACCTGAGCAAGGACAGCTTTGAGATACAAACGTTCTATAAAATGTATTTAGTTTCATCATAACTGATTTCTGTAGCTGCTGTAAGTTGTCCAAATAAGCAAGTTATGAAAAGGATTCTCATCCTTTTAAATGGCAAATGCCATGATTAATTTTGACAGCATTTAAAAAGAAGGAAAGACCAAATTACATGTAATTGTTGTGAGGCCAGTAAGGGTGGATTTGTCAATCTTCTGTACAAGAATGGGATTAACATTCTGTGAAATCCTCCTGTAGGAAATGAAATGGAAAGTGGCTCAATAACATAAAAAGGCAGCTTCCTCTATTTAACAACAAATGTTTTCAGTGCTGCTAGGAGCCAGAAGATACCTTATTACTAAATTAAATAGAACAGCTTCACCAACTGTAACTACATGAAAGAATATGACACCGAAGAATTGTATTTGTATGCAAAAAGAATAATCTAGCATTAACTAAGTGTCAGTTGTGTTATGAATATGAATTCAGATACCGAGACTGTGAAATTTACCGTCTTATTGTCAGTTTGTTTTGGTGCTGTGAATGAAATCAGTCTCTAAACTGACACCACTGTGTGCTCATGCACATAGAATCATAGAGACCATTCGCTCCAACAGCATTCCCAAACCAAACTAGCCCCAGCTGCCCTCACTTGGCCCATATCCCCCCAAATATTTCTGGTTCATGTGCTTATCCAAATGTCTTTTAAACATTGTAACTGTACCCACGTCCGCTGGAAGTTCATTCCACACGCGAACCACTCTCTGTGTAAAAAAATTGCCCCTCAAGTCTTTTTGAAATCTATCTCCTCTCACCTTAAAAATATGCCCCCCAGTCTTGAAATCCCCCACCCTAGGGAAAAGACGCCTGCCAATCACCTTAACTGTGCTCCTCACCTTAACTTCTACGAGGTCACCTCACCCCCAACCCCACCCCCTGCCCACTCCAACCTCCTCTGCTTCAGTGAAACAAGCTGCAGCCTCTTTGTGTAACTCAAACCCTTCATTCCTGGCGACATCCTCGTAAATCTCTATTGAACCCTCTCCAGCTTAATAGTACCCTTCCCATTATAGCACGAGCAGATCTGAACATGGAGGCCTCACCTATGTCCTATACAACCTCAGCATGATGTCATACCTCCTGTACTCAATGGTATATATCTATGGTGCCAGACACTATTTTATTGAAATCTGCAGTATGTGCATGCAAGGAGCATCCCCTGAAAGTACACAGTGCAGACTGATTATGCGTAAACCCTGATTTGGAAACGCAGGCCCTTGCATTGTGGCTGCAGGCCGGGGAAGAAGTCAACTGCAGCCCCCTTATCAGCCCTCGCCACCCACCAACTAAAGGATCATCAACTAGCGTGGGGTCAGTGACTCACTGAGTCTGGATGTTGGCGTGATTGCAGAATGGCTTGGATATTTCTAGATTGGTTTATAGTTGCTCAAGGAGGGCATGCAGCACATGCTGAAAACCTTTCTCCCCCTCGCAAGGATTCTGCACAAACCATTTGCTCCCTGCTTCCCCCCTCCCCCCCTCCACTCGCCAGACAGGAGTGACACAATCACAGAGTTATTACAGGACAAAAGGAGGCCATTCAGCCCGTTGTGCCTGTACCAACTGTATTATGGAGTTCAGGCAATCTCCAGCCTTTTTCCCATGTCATTGAGTCATGGAGTCATGCAGCATGGAAACAGTGCCTTCGGACCGATTTGTCCGTGCTGACCAAGTTTCCCAAACTATAAGACCATAAGACATAGGAGTGAAAGTAAGGCCATTCGGCCCATCGAGTCCACTCCGCCATTCGATCATGGCTGCTGGGCACTTCAACTCCACTTACCCGCATTCTCCCCGTAGCCCTTAATTCCCCGAGACAACAAAAACTAAACCGGTCCCATTCGCCTTCATGTGGCCCATATCCCTTTAAACCTTTCCTGTCCAAGTAACTGTCCAAATGTCCCTTAAACGTTGTAATTGTATTGGCCTCTACCACCTCCAAGGCAGCTCACTCGTACACGCACCACCCTCTGCGTGTAAAAGTTGCCCCTTAGGTCCCTTATAAATCTCTCCTCTCTCACCTTAAACCTGAGGTCCCTTATAAATCTCTCCCCTCTAGATTTGGACTCCTCCACCCTGTTGTATAAGGAGGCCTGGTGGTCTGACCACGAGACTATCAATCCAGATACCCAGCTAATGTCCCAAGAGCCTGGTTTAAATCTCACCATGAAAGATGATGGAATTTAAATTCAATAGAAATTTGGGATTAAGAGTCTAATAATGACTGTGAAACTGTTGCTGATTGTCAGAAAACCCCTATCTGGTTCACTAATGTCCTCTGGGGAAGGAAATCTGTCATCCTTACCTAGTCTGGCATACATGTGACTCCACACCCACAATGCCCTTTGAGCAATTCGGGGTGGGCAATAAAAGCTGTCCTGGTCAGCTATGTCCACATCCTGTGAGCAAATAATAACAACAGGGATGGTTGCAGCTCCTTACGAGCTACACTTTCTCTCTCTCTCTCTCTCTCTCTCTCTCTCTCATGAAGGACAACTTCAAACAAAGTGAGGATGTGAGAATCCCAGGTTTCCCTGTGGGTCATTGACTCAAACACTGCTTTTGCCAGCTCTGAGATAGACCACAGCCAAAAGAGATTCCATATCTTTGGAGCTGAAGTTACCCAATTGTGAAATCATTCCCATTAATCTTGTTCCCACCTAGAGTACTGTGCTCAGAACAAGACACAATCGATTAGATTCCCTACAGCGCAGAAACAGGCCCTTCGGCCCAACAAGTCCACACTGACCCTCCAAAGAGTAACTCACCCAGACCCATTCTCCTCTGACTAATGCACCTCACACTATGGGCAATTTAGCATGGCCAATTCCCCTGACCTGCACATCTTTGGACTGTGGGAGGAAACCCACACAGACACAGGGAAAATGTGCAAACTCCACACAGACAGTTGTCCAAGGTTGGGATTAAACCTGGGTCTCTGGTGCTGTGAGGCAGCAGTGCTAACTACTAAGCCACCGTGCCACCCTGATAGTTTAGTTTGGATTCAAACTGCATGTTATAGAACTTCAAAACTCTTGTACTTTACACCCCGATTAATAAAGTCAAGGATACTGTCAGCCTTATTAACCCTGCTCTGTCCTGCCACCTTCAATGGCCTCTGTACAGACTGTAAGAAACTACAAAGAGTTGTGAACACAGCCCAGTCTATCACACAAGCCAGTCTTCCATCCATTGACTCCATCTACACTTCTTGTTGCTGCAGAAAGGCAGCCAGTAGTATCCTCATGCACCCTGGTTATAATCTCTTCCAACTTCTTCCGTTGGGCAAAAGATACAAAAACTTAAACACACACACTGACAGGTTCAAGAACAGCTTCTTCTCTGCTGTCATTAAACTTCTGAATGGACTCCTCAAATTTTAAATTTAGTATTGATCTCACTCTTTGCAGCTGTAACATTCTATTCCTCGCTCTGTTATATTACCCTAATGCACTTCATATGTTATGAACTGCCTGTACTGCACGTAAAACAAAACTTTTCACTGTACTTAGGTACATGTGACAATAACAAATCAAATCAAAATCAGACACACAAGTCTCTGCTCCTATGAACTCTTTATATTTGTGCTCTTTGTTTTATGTTACCTCTCCATGTTCTTCCTGGCCAAAACAAATCACTTCACTTTGCTCTGCTTTGAACTTCAAGTTTGACTTGTCCATCCTTTCCACCAACCTATGCATACTCTTTTGATGTTCTCCATCAGTCTCCTCATCATTTACAATGCTTCCAAATGTGGCAATATCTGCAAGCTATGAAATTGTGCTCTACTTAACTTGTCTGGGAGAAGCATGGATCTTAACACTGACCTCAGGAACTCGAAAACAAATGTTCTGCAGCCTGAAAATAATTGATTTGGCATTGTTCTCCATTGAGTAGTGGGGGCGTGGAATGCACTGCCTGCAACAGTAGTAGACTTGCTGACGTTAAGGGCATTTAAATGGTCATTGGATGATAATGGAATAGTGTAGGTTATATGGGCTTCAGATTGGTTTCACAGGTCGGCGCAACATTGAGGGCCGAAGGGCCCGTACTGCTCTGTAATGTTCTGTGTTCTATTTCCTGTCTCTTAGTCAATTTTGTATCCATTTGTTAGAGTCGCTTTTATTCCAAGAGCCCTAAATGTGCTCACAGCTCTGTTATGAGACACTGCAGCAAATGTATTTTGGAAGTCTATGTACACCACATCAATGGCATTTTGCCTGAAACTTCGACTCTCCTTCTCCTCAGATGCTGCCTGACTGGCTGTGCTTTTCCAGCGCCACACTCTTCGATTATGCTCATCAACCTTGTACCATTGCAAAACACCAACAAAGTAACGATACAAGAATTTTCCTGAGAAAGAAATTGGGACTGGTTTTCCTTAATTTAGTGTTCATTCATTCATGGGAAGGTGGGCAGCGCTGGCTGCGATACCAGCTATTGCCCATCTGTCATTGCTCTGGTGAAGGTGGGGGTGAGCTGCCTTCTTGAGCAGCTCTTGTGGGGTGACACTGTTCGGAAGGGTGCTTGTTTATTTCAATCCAGTGTCAGTAACAAGACAAGCTTTCCTGCCAGGTGATATATGAAAGGAATATAGAGGTGGTGTTCCCATGCATCTGTTATTCATGTCCCTCTGGGTGATAAATGTCTCAGTTTTGAAAGGTGCTGTTGGAGGAGCCTTTGATTGATTGATTGAATGATTGTCACGTGTACCAAAGTTCCATGAAAAGCTTTGTTTACGAGCAAATCATAGTAAGCAGAGATCATAGTGAGACAGAGGCCTCCAGGTTACGTTGCTTATTGAGGCTAGAGAGTCCATTCATCAGTCTAATACCAGCCGGGAAGAGGCTGTTCCTGAAACTGCTGGTGCGTGTGTTCAAGTTTCTGAATCTTCTGCCCTAATGGAAGAGGTTGGAGGAGATCACTACCGGGGTGCGATGGGTTTTGTTGATGTTAGCAGCCTCTCTGCAGCAATGAGCCATGCAAATGGAGTCCATGGATGGAAGGTTGGCTCCCATGATGGTCTGGGCTGTGCACACCATTCTCTGCAGTTTCTTACGGTCCCGGGAAGAGCAGTTGCCATACCAGGCATTTACGCACTTGGACAGTATGCTTTCCGTGATGCATCTGTAGAAGTTGGTGAGGGTCCTTATGGACATGCCAAATTTCCTGAGCCGCTTTAATTCTGGTGTGCTGGTGAGAGTGTACATTGAAGGTGGTGCCAATCATCTCCCCTCACCGCTGAAACTCACCCCTTAGCCCCAAGTCCTTGACTGCAACATCAGAATAACTTGGAGCCTGTTCTGTTGTTGTGTTGTCTCACAACGGAGTGTGTCCCAGGTCAAAATCCCCCTCAGAATGACTCCTACAACCACTGCATGCTCCTCTTTTAAGGAGCGCAGATTTGCTTTAACTTGGGATAATTCCTTATGATTTTCCAAACCCTCCCCTGGAGGAGACTACTCCATCACTGTTTGAGAATTAGCTGGAAGCAACAATTCTTTAATTTAGCAGCGAGCATGATGTTTATCTGCTACTGCAGCAGAAGCAATGGTGCAAGGAAATCCCATATTTCTATCCTTATACCTCCTTTCAGGCTTCCTTGACTGATTCTGTAGGTCTAAACCTTTCCTCCAGTAATTAGATTAATTCATTTCTTTTAATAAGAGCCATGTAAACTGCAATAATTATATCAGATCTGATTTTGATATTTCTTAACACCTGACCAGGGGTAGTATACTGGCTCAGTGGTTAGTGCTGCAGCCTCACAGCACCAGGGGCCTGCGTTCAATCCCAACCTCGGGTGACTGTCTGTGGAGTTTGCACATTCTCCCTGTGTCTGCGTGGGTTTCTTCTGGGTGCTCTGGTTCCCTCCCAAAGTCTGAAGATGTGCAGGTAAGGTGGATTGGCTGCGCTAAATTGCCCATAGTGTGCTGGCTAGGTGGGTTAGCCATGGGGAATACAGGGGTTGGGTTGGGGTAGGATGCTCTTCTGATGTTCAGTGTAGACTTGATGGGCCAAATGGCCAGCTTCCACATGGGCCTTCTATCATCTCTGTTTACACAAATGGACAAAATTGTTTGGCACTGTTCGGTATGGTAGATAGCTCCACCATTGACTCTGTAGTGATGACTTGCAGCTTCTCTGTGGAGGCCATTCAGCCCTTAATTCCTGTTCCGACTTTTGAATTATATCACAAGTGGGCTGAGCTTTAACTGCATCAGTCTGTCTTCGTCCTGAGACTCTTCGCGTCCTGACCGAGACAGAAACCTGATGATCCCCTAGTTTTGAGGCGTGCACGGTTGTTGCTGGCCCACTGAGGCAGGAGAATGGGAAGAAACACAAGGAGAAATGTAATTGGAGATCATTACGGAGCAGGAAATGAAAGAAAGAGAGAGAGGCAGGGAGAGTGAGCGGTGGAATAGTTGAAGCGAGTAAACTAGGCTGTGAGAGACAGGGATGGTATTAATTATTAATGAGGCTTAATTATGCAAATATGCATGAAATTATATGAAGTACGTCTTGGGGGAGAGCAGCTAATTCATGCGGTAAATTCATGGATGTTCCTTGTTAATGTAGCATTGTCAGTGCAGCATGTCTGTGCCAGACTGAGGCGTCGTGGAAATAATGAGATGGTGTTTGCAGTCTGCGGTGAGCAAGTCGCACTTGTTTTACATTCCACTCGTTCCTGGATTTGGACAGTATCATGGGACATCCTGGCTGCTGAACAAGGATCCAAACCAGGGGGAGGCTCTTCTCTTGACCTGTCCAAACAACAGTGCATCTTCAGTCGCAGTAAAGAATCTTAATGCGGTCAGCACGGAGATCACAAGTGTGGGTTAGAGCATATTGAATCAGCTAAAGGAAGTGAAGCACTGGGAATGAAATAAATGAATGTAATCACAGAGCAAAATTCAGAGGTGGCTGTTTAGTTTGGGATGTACTCATAATGCTGGTTAGCTCAGTTGGCTGGGCAGTGATTTATGATGTGATGGCATGATGTTCAGCTCCCATACTGGCTGAGCTTACCATGAAAGGCATTCCTTCTTAACGTCACCCCTTGCCTGAAGCATGCTGACCCACAGGTTAAACCACCACCAGTTCTCTCCCTCCAGGGTGGCTCAGTAGCTCAGTGGTTAGCACTGCTGCCTCACGACGCCAGGGTTCTGGGTTTGATCCCAGCTTCTGGATGACTCTCTGTGTGAAGTTTGCACATTCTCCCCGTGTCTGGGTGGGTTTCCTCCAGGTGCTCCTGTTTCCTCTCTCAATCCAAAGATGGGCAGGTCAAGTGAATTGGCCAGGCTAAATTGCCCATAGGTAAAAACAATGACTGCAGATGCTGAAAACCAAATACTGGATTAGTGGTGCTGGAAGAGCACAGCAGTTCAGGCAGTATCCAACGAGCAGCAAAATCGACATTCCTGATGAAGGGCTTCTGCCCGAAACGTCGATTTCGCTGCTCGTTGGATGCTGCCTGAACTGCTGTGCTCTTCCAGCACCACTAATCCAGTAAATTGCCCATAGGTCAGGCAGCATCCAAAGGAGCGGGAGAATCGACGTTTTGGGCATAAGCCCTTCTTCAGGAATGAGGAAGGTGTGCCAAGCAGGCTAAGATAAAAGGTGGGGAGGAGGGACTTGGGGGAGGGGCATTGGGAATGCAATAGCACCTGTCTACGGACTATCGCATTCCCAATGTCCCTCCCCCCAAGTCCCTCCTCCCTATCTTTTATCTTAGCCTGCTTGGCACACCTTCCTCATTCCTGAAGAAGGACTTATGCCTGAAACATCGATTCTCCTGCTTCTTGGATGCTGCCTGACCTGCTGCGCTTTTCCAGCAACATATTTTTCAGCTCTGACCTCCAGCATCTGCAGTCCTCACTTCCTCCTAAATTGCCCATAGCGTTAGGTGCATTAGTCAGGGATAAATATAGGCTAGGGGAATGGGTCTGGGTGGGTTACTCTTTGGAGGGTCGTTGTGGACATTGTGGGCCAAATAGCCTGTTTCCACACTGTAGGGAATCGATGATTCACCTTGTGTCTGCATGGGCTTCCAGTGGGTGCTGCGGTTTCTTTCCACAGACATGGGTGTGATGGTGTGGATCTGGGTGGGGTGCTGTGGACTCAATGGGATAAATGGCCTGCTTCCACACTGTAGGCATCTAATGAGGGAGCAGTCCTCTGGGTGTAGGGCTTCATAATGTCATGAGGCAAGTAGTCCAGAGATCCAGCCTAATGCTCTGGGTCATGAGTTCAAATCCCAAACGAAATCTGAATTTCCCAGCTGATCACAGTAATGGTGGCCATGACAGCTATCATCAACTATTGTAATAACCCATCTGCTTCACTCATGGGTTAGCACTGCTGCCTCACAGCACCAGGGACCCGAGTTCGATTCCAGCCTCGGGCGACTGTGTGGAGTTTGCACATTCTCCCCGTGTCCGCGTGGGTTTCCTCCGGGTGCTCCGGTTTCCTCCCACAGTCCAAACGATGTGCAGGTCAGGTGAATGGGCCATGCTAAATTGCCCATAGTGTTAGTTGCATTAGTCAGGGGTAAATGTAGGGTGGGGGAAAGGGTCTGGGTGGGGTTACTGTTCGGAAGGTCAATGTAGACTTGTTGGGCCGAAGGGCCTATTTCTATACTATAGGGAATCTAATCTAAACCTAAAAATATGCATCTGCTGTTCTTACCTGGTCTGGTGTCCATGTGACTCCACACCCACAGCAATGGGATTGACCTTTAGCTGCCCTCTGAATTGGCCTAGCAGTTGGAATTGGGGGATTGGAAACAAATGCTAACCATAACATAACATCAAAGCACTTAATGAAAATAAACAGAAAGATAATATCTTCCCCAAAACAAGGGAAGAGGAAGGCACAAGGAAGACTGAAGGGGTGTGAAGATGATGTGAGGGGCGCAGAAGAAACGGGGAGGCATTTAGTGGGTAATCTGGTGATGTCGAGAGGACTGGGAAGGGTAGATGCTGAGAGGTTGTTTGCTTTGGTGGGAGAGTCTAGGACCAGAGGGCATGATCTCAGAATAAAGGGTTGCACATTTAAGACAGAGATGAGGAGGAATTTCTTCTCACAAAGGGCAGTGAATCTGTGGAATTCTTTACTGCAGATGGCTATAGAGGCTGAGTCATTATGTATATTCACGGCTGAGGTAGACAGATCTTTAACCAGTAAGGATTTTGGGGTGAAAGTCAGAAAAGGGGAGTCATGGGTTATCAGATCAGCCATGATCTCATAGAATTGTGGAACAGATGGGCTGAATGGTCTACTTGTGCTCCTACCAGGGTAAGTAAGGAGTGAGCAGAGGAATCCATGTGATCGAAGTGGAAGAAAGGAGGTTGGAAAAGGAACAAGGTTTGGGCAGTTTTCCAAGAAAGGCAGGAAACGGGGCAAAAATAAAAAGGAGGGGTGAGGGTAGTGGTAGGACATGAATGGGTGAAAGGCAGTTAAAAGCTAACAGTTGGCTCCACAGACATTGAGGTTGGCACTCCAATACCAGAGAAGTGCTGAGCAGCCAATGACACGATCCTATCTGCCTGCACATGTGGATTTAAGAGATCCTACGGCATTATTTTGATGGAAGGCATGTCCCAGACTGTATTAACATCTCTCAATAAACTGAACACATTGACAGGTTGTTCCCACGTTGCTGTTTGTGGCAGCTTTCTGTGCACACAGGTGGATCCCACATCACAGCAGTGATGACATTTCAGAAGGGTTGGAGGGTTTGAGCAATAAAGAGAGGCTGAATAGGCTGGGGCTGTTTTCCCTGGAGCGTTGGAGGCTGAGAGGTGATCTTATACAGGTTTATAAAATCATGAGGGGAACGGATAGGGTAAATAGACAAGGTCTTTTCCCTGGGGTGGGGATTAGAGGGCATAGGTTTAGAGTGAGAGGGGAAAGATTTAAAAGAGACCTAAGGGGTAACCTTTTCACACAGAGAATGGTGTGTGTATGGAATGAGCTGTCAGAGGAAGTGGTGGAGGCTGGTACAATTACAGCATTTAAAAGGCACCTGGATGGGTATATGAATAGGAAGCATTTAGAGGAATATGGGCCAGGTGCTGGCAAATGGGGCTAGATTAAGTTAGGATATCTGGTTGGCATGGACAAGTTGGACCGAAGGGTCTGTTTCCATGCTGTGCATCTCTATGACTCTATGACTCTCAGTACTACACTGGCTCAGATGGTGTCAAGATGGCGGCTATTGAGCCGGAGCTCCTCTGCTCTGTTTCTTTACATTTCTTCTCCTTCCTTGCTTTTTCCTTTCCTTTGCACTTACCTCTCGCCCTGGGATGGCATTGATTGGTGATGAGTTGAGCCAGCGCATAGAAGCCCATCGCAGATTCGTCCGCTCCGTCTGCTTTTAATTCGTTTTTGCACTTTCGCCTTGCTTACCTTCTGTGGAGAGCACCTGGCAGCTTCAGCAGCGGCTGCGTTACCGAAATCAGCTCTATGCAGCCCCATGGTGGCCATGTTTTCAGTAGAGTCAAGATGGCGCCGAACAATGGTGACATGACCCTGCAGCGGGCGAGGGGGACCCATGCTGGTGATGATCTCAGCTAGGGGGGGGGAAGAGCCTTGATCCAGGCCTCTGGTAGTTGAGTTGAGGGCTGTAAGGCTAAACTTTTAACTTTATTTCTTTATTTTCCACTTTATACCCAAAAGTTTGACCCGGAGATGGTGCCGGATAATGGTGACTTTGTAAATTTTTCACTGAACTCTGGAGTACACATGACAATAAAACCTACTGCTAATTCTAATAAGGCACCTTGAATTGTCCGATGGTCTTGGAAATTGCAGCATAAATGCAAATATTCCTTCTTTAAAAACAATTACAGATATAGCTACCACCATTATCTGTTGCCAGTTTTATAATAGGCAAAGCTGGAATGTAACGCAGGAATTTCCAATGCATTTTGGAATAGAATACTACAATCCAACAGCAAATATTATCATAGTACTTGATGCACAGGAGGATTAATTTGGTGTTACTGAAAGATTTAGCAAAGATAAATAAATCAAACTGTTGAAATATTAGTATGCAAAAATGAGATAGCCATGCTATGAGGAAGAAAGGGAGTTAGAAATGAACATTGACTTGCAAATGTATTAATCATTATAGAGCATTCTCCATATTCATGGCTACCCATTTCACCATCTTCACTTATTTAAATTCTCATTTTGGAATCATTTAAAATCTCGAAGTTTGAAGTATTACAGGAATGATCCAACAGCACCAGACTTACAAATGCGAAGCTGGAAAGATAATGTGCACAGATGAATTTTACTGAGCTTCCTCTGAGTGCTGAGACTGTCGAATACATTGGAGGAAGCCAAGCAAGCAGTTAAAAGTAAAATAGAATGTTTAACACCAATGGAATATAAATTAGGAAGATATATAATGTTCATTAAAAAAGTCTTTATACTTTAATAAAAGGCAAATTACCGAGGATTCTGGAAATCTGGAATAAAAACTAAACCCGCTCTGTGTACTCCGGAGGAAACAATGTTTTCAGGGGGATTTTCCCAAAGGTGGTAATCTCCTGCAGAGAGCCACACTTGCCCTTGCTTTTTATGATTGAAGGGAGCTCCATGTCTTTGAGCACATGTTCTGATCAGGGCACCCTTAGAAATACAGAGCAGTAATTCCATACTGACAGTTTGTTCGTCGGGCAAAACTATTACAGGAAGGCAAATCATAACCCCTTTACGCAACAGGGAGCAGAGCTAGCCATTTTGACAGCTGTGGAATTGATTTAGCTTTATTGGGGAGAAAGTGAACACTGCAGATGCTGGAGATCAGAGTCGAAGAGTGCGGTGCTGGAAAAGCACAGCAGGTCAGGTAGTATCCTCTGATGAATTTTTCCTCAGATACTGCCTGACCGACTGTGCTTTTCCAGCATCACATTCTTTGAATCTGCTTTTGCTTTATTGTCCCACTTATTCAAGTTTATAAGTCGCCACTTACAATGCCATCTTAAGTACAAGTTACCTGGGTTCAGTTACAAGTTTAGTTAGTGTGGCAATGTCACCAACACATGGATCCATCTCAGGTACAGAATACCTCACTACAATCCTTAGTTGCAGAATAGAAAAATGAAGAAAAAAAAAGGTACTTTCCAGCTATACACAGTTTGGGACAGAAAACAAGAAGCAAAGTTAAAAAGATAAACATCACAGCAGAGCAGCACAGGAGCCATCCACATGGTCTAACAGCTGGCTGATGCTGCTCCCACACTGGGCCGTTACTGCCAATGCTCTACACTAGGCCGTTACTGCCAATGCTCCCACACTGGGCCATTACTGCCAATGCTCTACATTAGGCCGTTACTGCCAACACAACACACTGGGCCGTTACTGCCAACGCTCCCGCACTGGGCCATTACTGCCAATGCTTTACAATGGGCCGTTACTGCCAATGCTCCCACACTGGGCCGTTATTGCTAATGGTAAAAACAATGACTGCAGATGCTGAAAACCAAATACTGGATTAGTGGTGCTGGAAGAGCACAGCAGTTCAGGCAGCATCCAACGAGCAGCGAAATCGACGTTTCAGGCAAAAGCCCTTCATCAGGAATAAAGGCAGTGAGCCTGAAGCATGGAGAGATAAGCTAGAGGAGGGTGGGGGTGGGGAGAGAGTAGCATAGAGTACAATGGGTGAGTGGGGGAGGGGATGAAGGTGATAGGTCAAGGAGGAGAGGGTGGAGTGGATAGGTGGAAAAGAAGATAGGCAGGTCGGACAAGTCAAGGAGACAGTAACTGAGCTGGAAGTTTGAAACTAGGATGAGGTGGGGGAAGGGGAAATGATGAAGCTGTTCAAGTCCACATTGAAGCTGTTGATGCCCTGGGGTTGAAGTGTTCCGAGGCGGAAGATGAGGCGTTCTTCCTCCAGGCGTCTGGTGGTGAGGGAGCGGCGGTGAAGGAGGCCCAGGACCTCCATGTCCTCGGCAGAGTGGGAGGGGGAGTTGAAATGTTGGGCCACGGGGCGGTTTGGTTGATTGGTGCGGGTGTCTCGGAGATGTTCCCTAAAGCGCTCTGCTAGGAGGCGCCCAGTCTCCCCAATGTAGAGAAGATCACATCGGGAGCAACGGATACAATAAATGATATTAGTGGATGCACAGGTGAAACTTTGATGGATGTGGAAGGCTCCTTTAGGGCCTTGGATAGAGGTGAGGGAGGAGGTGTGGGCACAGGTTTTACAGTTCCTGCGGTGGCAGGGGAAAGTGCCAGAATGGGAGGGTGGGTCGTAGGGTGTGTGGACCTGACCAGGTAGTCACGGAGGGAACGGTCTTTGCGGAAGGCGGAAAGGGGTGGGGAGGGAAATATATCCCTGGTGGTGGGGTCTTTTTGGAGGTGGCGGAAATGTCGGTGGATGATTTGGTTGATGCGAAGGTTTGTAGGGTGGAAGGTGAGCACCAGGGGCGTTCTGTCCTTGTTACGGTTGGAGGGGTGGGGTCTGAGGGCAGAGGTGCGGGATGTGGACAAGATGCGTTGGAGGGCATCTTTAACCACGTGGGAAGGGAAATTGCGGTCTCTAAAGAAGGAGGCCATCTGGTGTGTTCTATGGTGGAACTGGTCCTCCTGGGAGCAGATACGGCGGAGGTGGAGAAATTGGGAATACGGGATGGCATTTTTGCAAGAGATAGGGTGGGAAGAGGTGTAATCCAGGTAGCTATGGGAGTCAGTGGGTTTGTAAAAAATGTCAGTGTCAAGTCGGTCATCACTAATGGAGATGGAGAGGTCCAGGAAGGGGAGCGAGGTGTCAGAGATAGTCCAGATAAATTTAAGGTCAGGGTGGAATGTGTTGGTGAAGTTGATGAATTGCTCAACCTCCTCGCGGGAGCACGGGGTGGCGCCAATGCTCTACACTAGGCCGTTACTGCCAACACAACACACTGGGCCGTTACTGCCAACACTCCCGCACTGGGCAGTTACTGCCAATGCTCCCACACTGGGCCGTTACTGCCAACGATCCTGCACTGGGCTGTTACTGCCAATGCTTTACACTGGGCCTTTACTGCCAACACTCGACACTGGGCCATTACTAACAATGCTTTACACTGGGCTGTTAGTGCCAACGCTCCCCCACTGGGCCGTTACTGCCAACGATCTACACTGGGTTGTTACTGCCAATGCTTTACACTGGGCTGTTAGTGCCAACGCTCCACACTGGCCTGTTACTGCCAATGCTCTACACTGGTCCATTACTGCCAACGCTCCACACTGGCCCGTTACTGCCAACACTCTGCACTGTGCCATTACTGCTAATGCTCTACACTGGGCTGTTCCTACCAACACTCCACACTGGGCCATTCCTGTCAACGCACCACACTGGGCTGTTACTGGCAACGCACTGCACTGGGATGTTGTTGCCAATACTCTACACTGGACCGTTATTGCCAACGCTCCCGCACTCTGCCATTACTGCCAATGCTCTACACTGGGTTGTTACTGCCAACGCCCCACACTGGGCCATTACTGCCAACGCTCCCGCACTGGGCCATTACTGCCAACGCTCCACACTGGACCGTTACTGCCAACGCTCCCACACTGGGCCGTTACTGCCAACACTCCGCACTGGGCCATTCCTGCCAACGCTCCACACTGGACCATTACTGCCAATGCTCCCGCACTGGGCCGTTACTGCCAACGCTCTGCATGGGCCGTTACTGCCAATGCTCCAAACTGGGCCTTTACTGCCAACGCTCCACACAGGGCCACTACTGCCAATGCTCCAAACTGGGCCGTTATTGCCAACGCTCTGCACTGGGCCATTACTGCCAACACTCCACATTGGGCCGTTACTGCCAACGCTCCACACTGGGCCGTTATTGCCAACACTCCAAACTAGGCCACTACTGCCAACAATCCTGCACTGGACGGTTACTGCCAACACTCCGCACTGGGCCATTATTGCCAACGCTCCACACTGGGCTGTTCCTGCCGATGCTCCACACCGGGCTGTTACTGCCAACACTCCGCACTGGGCCATTACTGCCAACGCTCCACACCGGGCTGTTACTGCCAACACTCCCGCACTGGGCAGTAACTGCCAACACTCCCGCACTGGGCCGTTACTGCCAACACTCCACACTGGGCCATTCCTGCCAACGCTCCCTCATTGGCCCGTTACTGCCAACACTCCGCACTGGGCCGTTACTGCCAACACTCCACACTGGGCAGTAACTGCCAACGCTCCCACACTGGGCCGTTACTGCCAACACTCCTGCACTGGACGGTTACTGCCAACACTCTGCACTGGGCCGTTACTGCCAACATTCCCGCATTGGGCCGTTACTGCCAACCTGCCACACTGGGCCGTTAATGCCAACATTCCACACTGGGCAGTAACTGCCAACACTCCTGCACTGGGCCGTTACTGCCAATGCTCCACACTGGGCCGTTAATGCCAACATTCCACACTGGGCCATTACTGCCAACACGCCACACTGGGCCGTTACTGCCAATGCTCCCGCACAGGGCCGTTACTGCCAACATTCCCGCACTGGGCCGTTACTGCCGATGCTCCACACCGGGCTGTTACTGCCAACACTCCGCACTGGGCCATTACTGCCAACGCTCCACACTGGGCCATTCTGCCAACACTCCTGCACTGGACGGTTACTGCCAACACTCTGCACTGGGCCGTTCCTGCCAATGCTCCCGCACTGGGCCGTTACTGCCAACAATCCCGCACTGGGCCGTTACTGCCAACCTGCCACACTGGGCTGTTAATGCCAACATTCCACACTGGGCGGTAACTGCCAACACTCCTGCACTGGGCCGTTACTGCCAACGTTCAGCACTGGGCCATTACCGCCAACGTTCAGCACTGGGCCATTACTGCCAACACTCCCTCATTGGCCCGTCACTGCCAACACCCAGCACTGGGCCGTTACTGCCAACACTCAGCACTGGGCCGTTACTGCCAACGCTTCCGCACTGGGCCGTTACTGCCAACGCTTCCGCACTGGGCCGTTACTGCCAACGCTCCCGCACTGGGCCGTTACTGCCAACACTCAGCACTGGACCGTTACTGCCAACACTCCACACTGGGCCGTTACTGCCAACACTCAGCACTGGACCATTACTGCCAACACTCCACACTGGGCCGTTACTGCCAACACTCAGCACTGGACCGTTACTGCCAACACTCCACACTGGGCCGTTACTGCCAACACTCCACACTGGGCCGTTACTGCCAACACTCCACACTGGACCGTTACTGCCAACACTCAGCACTGGACCGTTACTGCCAACACTCAGCACTGGACCGTTACTGCCAACACTCCACACTGGACCGTTACTGCCAACACTCCACACTGGGCCGTTACTGCCAACACTCAGCACTGGACCGTTACTGCCAACACTCCACACTGGACCGTTACTGCCAACACTCCACACTGGGCCGTTACTGCCAACACTCAGCACTGGACCGTTACTGCCAACACTCCACACTGGGCCGTTACTGCCAACACTCAGCACTGGACCGTTACTGCCAACACTCCACACTGGACCGTTACTGCCAACACTCCACACTGGGCCGTTACTGCCAACACTCAGCACTGGACCGTTACTGCCAACACTCAGCACTGGACCGTTACTGCCAACACTCCACACTGGACCGTTACTGCCAACACTCCACACTGGGCCGTTACTGCCAACACTCAGCACTGGACCGTTACTGCCAACACTCCACACTGGGCCGTTACTGCCAACACTCAGCACTGGACCGTTACTGCCAATGCTCCACACTGGGCCGTTACTGCCAACACTCCACACTGGGCCATTACTGCCAACACTCCTGCACTGGACGTTTACTGCCAACACTCTGCACTGGGCCGTTAATGCCAACACTCCCACACTGGGCCGTTACTGCCAACATTCCCGCACTGGGCCATTACTGACAACAATCCTGCACTGGACCGTTACTGCCAAGCTGCCACACTGGGCCATTATTGCCAACGCTCCACACTGGACCGTTACTGCCAAGCTGCCACACTGGGCCATTATTGCCAACGCTCCACACTGGGCCGTTACTGTCAACGCTCTCACACTGGGCCGTTACTGCAAACATTCCGCACTGGGCCATTCCTGCCAACGCTCCCTCACTGGCCCGTTACTGCTAAAGCTCCCACACTGGGCCGTTACTGTCAACACTCCTCACTGGGCCGTTACTGCCAACACTCCGCACTGAGCCATTACTGCCAACGCTCTGCATGGGCCGTTACTGCCAACACTCCACAATGGGCCATTACTGGCAAAACTCTGCATTGGGCCATTACTGCCAATGCTCCACATTGGGCTGTTACTGCCAATACTCCACACTGGGCCGTTACTGCCAATGTTCCGGCACTGGGCCATTATGCCAACACTCCACACTGGGCCGTTACAGCTAACACTCCACACTGGGCCATTACTGCCAATGGTCCACACTGGGCCATTACTGCCAATGGTCCACACTGGGCCGTTACTGCCAACACTCCGATCTGGGCCGTTACTGCCAACACTCCGATCTGGGACGTTACTGCCAACACTCCTGCACTGGGTCGTTACTGCCAACTCCACACTGGGCCGTTACTGCGAACGCTCCACACTGGGTCGTTATTGCCAATGCTGCGCACTGGGCCATTACTGCCAACACTCCGCACTGGGTCGTTACTGCCAACGCTCCCACACGGGGCCGTTACTGCCAACACTCCTCACTGGGCCGTTACTGCCAACAGTCACACACTGGGCCGTTACTGCCAACGGTCCACACTGGGCCGTTACTGCCAACACTCCTGCACTGGGTCGTTACTGCCAACAGTCACACACTGGGCCGTTACTGCCAACACTCCGATCTGGGCCGTTACTGCCAACGCTCTGCACTGGGCCGTTACTGCCAATGGTCCACACTGGGCCGTTACTGCCAACACTCTGCACTGGGCCATTACTGCCAACGCTCCCGCACTGGGTCGTTACTGCCAACACCACACTGGGCCGTTACTGCGAACGCTCCACACTGGGTCGTTATTGCCAATGCTGCGCACTGGGCCATTACTGCCAACATTCCGTACTGAGCCATTACTGCCAACATGCCACACTGGGCCATTACTGCCAATGCTCCCACACTGGGCTGTTATTGCCAACGCTCTGCATGGGCCATTATTGCCAATGCTGTGCACTGGCCCATTACTGCCAACATTCCGCACTGGGCCATTACTGCTAATGCTGTACACTAGGCCGTTACTGCCAACACAACACACTGGGCCGTTACTGCCAACGCTCCCACACTGGGCTGTTATTGCCAACGCTCTTCATGGGCCATTACTGCCAATGCTGCGCACTGGCACGTTACTGCCAACGATCCACACTGGGCCTTTACTGCCAACACTCCACACTGGGCCGTTAATGCCAACACTCCCGCATTGGGCCGTTACTGTCAACGCTCCCACACTGGGCCGTTACTGCCAACATTCTGCACTGGGCCATTCCTGCCAACGCTCCCTCACTGGCCCGTTACTGTCAACGCTCCCACACTGGGCCGTTACTGCTAACACTCCGCACTGGGCCATTACTACCAACGCTCTGCATGGGCCGTTACTGCCAATGCTCCGGCACTGGGCCATTACTGTAACACTCCACACTGAGCCGTTACTGCCAATGTGCCACACTGGGCCGTTACTGCCAACACTCCACACAGGGCCGTTACTGCCAACGCTCCCACACTGGGCTGTTATTGCCAACGCTCTGCAAGGGCCATTATTGCCAATGCTGTGCATTGGCCCGTTACTGCCAATGCCCCACACGGGGCCGTTACTGCCAATGCCCCACACGGGGCCGTTACTGCCAACGCTCCACACGGGGCCGTTACTGCCAATGCCCCACACGGGGCCGTTACTGCCAATGCCCCACACGGGGCCGTTACTGCCAACGCTCCACACTGGGCGGTTAGTATCAACGCTCCAGCACTGAACCGTTACTGTCAACTCTCAGCACTGGGCTGTTACTGCCAAAGCTCTATACTGGCCTTTACTGCCAATGCTCTCCCACTGGGCCATTACTGCCACTGCTTCACACTGGGCTGTTACTGCCAACGCTCCATACTGGGCCGTTACTGCCAATGCTCTACACTGGTCCGTTACTGCCAACGCTCCCGCACTGGGCCGTTACTGCCAACACTCTGCACTGTGCCATTACTGCCAATGCTCTACACACTGGGCCATTCCTTTCAATGCACCACATTGGGCTGTTACTGGCAATGCACTGCACTGGGATGTTACTGCCAATGCTCTACACTGGGCCGTTACTGGCAACACTCCGCACTGGGCCGTTACTGCCAACGCTCCCGCACTGGGCCTTTACTGCCAATGCTCCACACTAGGCCGTTACTGGCAACACTCCATACTGGGCTGTTACTGCCAACGCCCCACACTGGGCCGTTACTGCTAAAGCTCCCACACTGGACATTACTGCCAACACTCCACACTGGGCCGTTAAAGCCAATGTTCCCACACTAGGCTGTTATTGCCAACGCTCTGCATGGACATTATTGCCAATGCTGTGCACTGGTCCGTTACTGCCAACGATCCACACTGGGCCGTTACTGCCAACACGCCACACTAGGCCGTTGCTGCCAATGCTCCCGCACTGGGCTATTACTGCCAACACTCCACACTGGGCCATTACTGCCAACACTCCCGCACTAGGCCATTATTGCCAACGCTGCACACTGGGCCGTTACTGCCAACACTCCACGCTGGGCCATTACTGCCAACACTCCACACTGGGCCATTACTGCCAACGCTCCACACTGGGCCATTACTGCTAACGCTCCCGCACTGGGCCGTTCCTGCCAACGCTCCACACTGGGCCATTACTGCTAACGCTCCCACACTGGGCCGTTCCTGCCAACGCTCCACACTGGGCCATTACTGCCAATGCTCCACACTGGGCTGTTACTGCCATTGCTCCACACTGGGCTGTTACTGCCAACACTCCACACTGGGCTGTTACTGCCAACGCTCCCACACTGGGCCATTACTGCCAATGCTCCACACTGGGCTTTTACTGCCAACACTCCACACTGGGCCATTACTGCCAATGCTCCACACTGGGCCTTTACTGCCAACACTCCACACTGGGCCTTTACTGCCAACACTCCACACTGGGCCTTTACTGCCAACGCTCCACACTGGGCCGTTACTGCCAACACTCCATACTGGGCCTTTACTGCCAACACTCCATACTGGGCCGTTACTGCCAACGCTCCACACTGGGCCGTTACTGCCAACGCTCCACACTGGGCCGTTACTGCCAACGCTCCACACTGGGCCTTTACTGCCAACACTCCACACTGGGCCGTTACTGCCAACGCTCCACACTGGGCCATTACTGCCAACGCTCCACACTGGGCCATTACTGCCAATGCTCCACACTGGGCCTTTACTGCCAATGCTCCACACTGAGCCATTACTGCCAACGCTCCACACTGGGCCGTTACTGCTAAAGCTCCCACACTGGACATTACTGCCAACACTCCACACTGGGCCGTTAAAGCCAATGTTCCCACACTGGGCTGTTATTGCCAACGCTCTGCATGGACATTATTGCCAATGCTGCGCACTGGCCCGTTACTGCCAACGATCCACACTGGGCCATTACTGAAAATGCCCCACACTGGGCTGTTACTGCCAACACTCCGCACTGGGTCGTTACTGCCAAAGCTCCCGCACCAGGCTATTACTGCCAACACTCCGCACTGGGCCGTTAGTATCAACGCTCCTGCACTGAACTGTTACTGTCAATGCTCAGCACTGGGCTATTACTGCCAATGCTGGATTAGTGGTGCTGGAAGAGCACAGCAGTTCAGGCAGCATCCAACGAGCAGTGAAATCGACGTTTCGGGCAAAAGCCCTTCATTAGGAATAAGGCAGTGAGCCTGAAGCGTGGAGAGATAAGCTAGAGGAGGGTGGGGGTGGGGAGAAAGTAGCATAGAGTACAATGGGTGAGTGGGGGAGGAGATGAAGGTGATAGGTCAAGGAGGAGAGGGTGGAGTGGATAGGTGGAAAAGAAGATAGGCAGGTAGGACAAGTCCGGACAAGTCAAGGAGACAGTTACTGAGCTGGAAGTTTGAAACTAGGATGAGGTGGGGGAAGGGGAAATGAGGAAGCTGTTGAAGTCCACATTGATGCCCTGGGGTTGAAGTGTTCCGAGGCGGAAGATGAGGCGTTCTTCCTCCAGGCGTCTGGTGGTGAGGGAGCGGTGGTGAAGGAGGCCCAGGACCTCCATGTCATCGGCAGAGTGGGAGGGGGAGTTGAAATGTTGGGCCACGGGGCGGTTTGGTTGATTGGTGCGGGTGTCTCGGAGATGTTCCCTAAAGCGCTCTGCTAGGAGGCGCCCAGTCTCCCCAGTGTAGAGGAGACCACATCGGGAGCAATGGATACAATAAATGATATTAGTGGATGCGCAGGTGAAACTTTGATGGATGTGGAAGGCTCCTTTAGGGCCTTGGATAGAGGTGAGGGAGGAGGTGTGGGCACAGGTTTTACAGTTTCTGTGGTGGCAGGGATAAGTGCCAAAATGGGAGGGTGGGTCGTAGGGGGGTGTGGACCTGACCAGGTAGTCACGGAGGGAACGGTCTTTGCGGAAGGCGGAAAGGGGTGGGGAGGGAAATATATCCCTGGTGGTGGGGTCTTTTTGGAGGTGGCGGAAATGTCGGTGGATGATTTGGTTGATGCGAAGGTTTGTAGGGTGGAAGGTGAGCACCAGGGGCGTTCTGTCCTTATTACGGTTGGAGGGGTGGGGTCTGAGGGCGGAGGTGCGGGATGTGGACAAGATGCGTTGGAGGGCATCTTTAACCATGTGGGAAGGGAAATTGCGGTCTCTAAAGAAGGAGGCCATCTGGTGTGTTCTATGGTGGAACTGGTCCTCCTGGGAGCAGATACGGCGGAGGTGGAGAAATTGGGAATACGGGATGGCATTTTTGCAAGAGATAGGGTGGGAAGAGGTGTAATCCAGGTAGCTATGGGAGTCGGTGGGTTTTACCTTATTACTGCCAATGCTCTATACTGGCCTTTACTGCCAATGCTCTCGCACTGGGCCATTACTGCCACTGCTTCACACTGGGCTGTTACTGCCAACGCTCCATACTGGACTATTACTGCCAACGCTCCTGCACTGGGCCATTACTGTCAACACTCCCGCACTGTGCCATTACTGCCAATGCTCTAAACTGGGCCGTTCCAGCCAACACTCCGCACTGGGTCATTCCTGTCAACGCACCACACTGGGCTGTAACTGGCAATGCTCTGCACTGGGATGTTATTGCCAACGCTCTTCATGGGCCATTACTGCCAATGCTGCGCAGTGGGCCGTTACTGCCAACGATCCACGCTGGGCCGTTACTGCCAACGATCCACGCTGGGCCATTACTGCCAACATTCCCGCACTGGTCCATTACTGCCAATGCTGCGCACTGGGCCGTTACTGCCAACGATCCACACGGGGCCGTTACTGCCAACGATCCACACGGGGCCGTTACTGCCAACATTCCCACACTGGTCCATTACTGACAACACTCCACACTGGGCCATTACTGCCAACGGTCCCGCACTGGGCCGTTAATGCCAACATTCCACACTGGGCCGTTACTGCCAACACTCCACACTGGGCCGTTAATGCCAACATTCCACACTGGGCTGTTACTGCCAACACTCCTGCATTAGGCCGTTACTGCCAATGCTCCCGCACTGGGCTGTTAATGCCAACACTCCACACTGGGCCGTTACTGCCAACACTCCGCACTGGGCCGTTACTGCCAACACTCCGCACTGGGCCGTTACTGCCAATGCTCCCGCACTGGGCCACTACTGCCAATGCTCTACACTGGGCCATTATTGCCCACGCTCCCGCACTGGGCCATTACTGCCAACATTCCTGCACTGGGCCATTACTGCCAATGCTCTACACTGGGCCATTATTGCCCACGCTCCCGCACTGGGCCATTACTGCCAACATTCCTGCACTGGGCCATTACTGCCAATGCTCTACACTGGGCTGTAACTGCTCACACTCCTGCACTGGGCCGTTACTGCCAATACTCTGCACTGGGCCGTTACTGACAACACTCCACACTGGGCCATTCCTGCCAATGCTGCGCACTGGGCCATTACTGCCAACGCTCCACACTGGGCCATTCTTGCCAATGCTGCGCACTGGGCCATTACTGCCAACGCTTCACACTGGGCCGTTACTGCCAATGCTCCTGCACTGGGCCGTTACTGCCAACGCTCCGCACTGGGCCGTTACTGCCAACGCTCCGCACTGGGCCGTTACTGCCAATGCTCCTGCACTGGGCCATTACTGCCAACACTCCACACTGGGCTGTTACTGCCAACACTCCACACTGGGCCATTCTTGCCAACGCTTCACACTGGGCCATTCCTGCCAATGCTGCGCACTGGGCCATTCCTGCCAACACTCCGCACTGGGCCATTCCTGCCAACACTCCGCACTGGGCCATTCCTGCCAACACTCCGCACTGGGCCGTTACTGCCAACGCTCCGCACTGGGCCGTTACTGCCAACACTCCGCACTGGGCCGTTACTGCCAACGCTCCGCACTGGGCCGTTACTGCCAATGCTCCTGCATTGGGCCATTCCTGCCAACACTCCACACTGGGCTGTTACTGCCATCGCTCCACACTGGGCCATTCCTGCCAATGCTCCACACTGGGCCATTACTGCCAACGCTCCACACTGGGCTGTTACTGCCAACGCTCCACACTGGGCCATTCCTGCCAACACTCCGCACTGGGCCATTCCTGCCAACACTCCACACTGGGCTGTTACTGCCATCGCTCCACACTGGGCCATTCCTGCCAATGCTCCCGCACTGGGCCATTACTGCCAACGCTCCACACTGGGCCGTTACTGCCAACGCTCCACACTGGGCCGTTGCTGCCAACACTTCAAACTGGGCCGTTACTGGCAATGCTCCACACTGGGCCATTACTGCCAACACTCCGCACTGGGCCATTCTTGCCAATGCTCCACACTGGGCCATTACTGCCAACGCTCCACACTGGGCCGTTACTGCCAACGCTCCACACTGGGCCATTCATGCCAACGCTCCACACTGGGCCGTTACTGCCAACGCTCCACACTGGGCTATTCATGTCAACGCTCCACACTGGGCCATTCATGCCAACGCTCCACACTGGGCCGTTACTGCCAACGCTCCACACTGGGCCATTCATGTCAACGCTCCACACTGGGCCGTTACTGCCAACGCTCCACACTGGGCCATTCCTGCCAATGCTCCTGCACTGGGCCGTTACTGCCAACGCTCTGCACTGGGCCGTTACTGCCAACGCTCCACACTGGGCCGTTACTGCCAATGCTCCACACTGGGCCATTCCTGCCAATGCTCCTGCACTGGGCCGTTACTGCCAACGCTCCCGTACTGAGCCATTACTGCCAACGCTCCACAATGGGCCATTACTGCCAACGCTCCCGCCCTGGGCCGTTACTGCCAGTGCTCCACACTAGGCCATTCCTGCCAACGCTGCGCACTGGGCCATCACTGCCAACGCTCTGCACTGGGCCATTCCTGCCAACGCTGCGCACTGGGCCGTTACTGCCAACGCTCCACACTGGGCCATTCTTGCCAATGCTCCACACTGGGCCATTCCTGCC
The DNA here is from genome assembly GCF_047496795.1 of Chiloscyllium punctatum. NCBI lineage: Eukaryota > Metazoa > Chordata > Chondrichthyes > Orectolobiformes > Hemiscylliidae > Chiloscyllium > Chiloscyllium punctatum. The sequence continues at coordinate 18,338,777 of NC_092778.1, forward strand.
AATGCTCCTGCACTGGGCCACTCCTGCCAACGCTGCGCACTGGGCCGTTACTGCCAACGCTCCACACTGGGCCGTTACTGCCAACGCTCCACACTGGGCCGTTACTGCCAACGCTCCGCACTGGGCCGTTACTGCCAATGCTCCCGCACTGGGCCATTACTGCCAACGCTTCAAACTGGGCCGTTACTGCCAATGCTCCCGCCCTGGGCCGTTACTGCCAGTGCTCCACACTGGGCCATTCCTGCCAACGCTGCGCACTGGGCCATTACTGCCAACGCACTGCACTGGGCCCGTTACTGCCAACGCTCCACACTGGGCCGTTACTGCCAACGCTCCCGTACTGGGCCGTTGCTGCCAACACTTCAAACTGGGCCGTTACTGGCAATGCTCCACACTGGGCCATTACTGCCAACGCTCCTGCACTGGGCTGTTACTGCCAACACTCCGCACTGGGCCATTACTGCCAACGCTGCGCACTGGGCCATTACTGCCAACGCTCTGCACTGGGCCATTCTTGCCAATGCTCCGCACTGGGCCATTACTGCCAACGTTCCACACTGGGCCGTTACTGCCAACGCTCCACACTGGGCCGTTACTGCCAACGCTGCGCACTGGGCCATTACTGCCAACGCTCTGCACTGGGCCATTCTTGCCAATGCTCCGCACTGGGCCATTACTGCCAACGCTCCACACTGGGCCGTTACTGCCAACGCTCCACACTGGGCCGTTACTGCCAACGCTCCACACTGGGCCATTCATGCCAACGCTCCACACTGGGCCGTTACTGCCAACGCTCCACACTGGGCCGTTACTGCCAACGCTCCACACTGGGTCATTCATGCCAACGCTCCACACTGGGCCGTTACTGCCAACGCTCCACACTGAGCCGTTACTGCCAATGCTCTGCACTGGGCCGTTACTGCCAACGCTCCACACTGGGCCATTACTGCCAATGCTCTGCACTGGGCCATTTTTGCCAACGCTCCGCACTGGGCCATTACTGCCAACACTCCACACTGGGCCGTTACTGCCAACGCTCCACACTGGGCCGTTACTGCCAATGCTCCACACTGGGCCGTTACTGCCAATGCTCCACACTGGGCCGTTACTGCCAACGCTCCACACTGGGCCGTTACTGCCAATGCTCCACACTGGGCCGTTACTGCCAACGCTCCGCACTGGGCCGTTACTGCCAACGCTCCACACTGGGCCGTTACTGCCAATGCTCCACACTGGGCCGTTACTGCCAACGCTCCACACTGGGCCGTTACTGCCAATGCTCCACACTGGGCCGTTACTGCCAACGCTCTGCACTGGGCCATTTTTGCCAACGCTCCACACTGGGCCGTTAATGCCAACGCTCTGCACTGGGCCATTCCTGCCAACGCTCCACACTGGGCCGTTACTGCCAACGCTCCACACTGGGCCATTACTGTCCATGCTTCACACTGGGTTGTTATTTCCAAAGCTCCACACTAGGTCGTTACTGCCAATGCTTGCACTGGGGCACTGATGTCCCTGCTCTGAGCATTGGTAACTCGCTCTGACCACTGATTTCCCCACTCTGACCACTGGTCTCTGGTGTCCACACTCTCGAGGATGTGGCTGGGTGTCCTAGACTAAGAGAAGGGAGGAGAAAGGGAAGAAAGAAAGAAAAAAGCTGGTGGAGCAGAAGAACTCTGGTTAGAGAGCTCTACTGTGCTGCCATCTTATCAGTATGTGCATCAGGTGTATGTGTGTTAGTGTGCTAAGTGGGTATGGTAGCAGGCAAGTAGTATGCCAGATGGGAAGAATGCCAGCTTGGGAGAAGCTAGGAGGCCAGAGGTAGGCTACATGATGCCTAGGATACATGATGAGGGTAGTCTGTCTGTTGGGGAGATGACAGGATGCCAGATGGAAGTGAATTTGGATACCAGAAATAGTGCCAGATGGGTAAGATGCCATGATAACAGGTACATAGAGTGCCAGTTGGAATATATAGGCTAGGTCGGGATGGCTAGGAGAAATCGTTTGAAGGGATACTTTGTATTGATTCTGGGTGCCAGGAGAAGCTGAGTACAGGTGAACTGGGAGGTTGGGTTGGGTCAGGTGTGTGGTTGACTCTGGTCTGGTGACTCTGGTCAGATCGGTTCCAGGGATGGGGTAAGGTCGGACTTCAGGAAGCAGGTGGAGAGGAGGGGTTAGAGAGAGTGGGATTGATTCATATCCCGGGTTAGATCATGTCAGAGTCTGTGGGGTGCAAGGGGTCTGGGAGTAGGTGAAGTAAGGGTGGGGTCTATTAAATAATTACTCAGGAGTATGACTGTGTATATAATAGCCTAACCATTCTTGAGTATCTATTTCGCTTCATTTCATTAGTACACTCAAAACCTCCAATTCAATAAAGGTGTAGAAGAATTACTGGATGCAAAATCCAATGTCCCAAGTTTTGAACTGTTGTCTGATGGGGATTCTACAGGGTCCCCATCCACACCTCCTATCCATGTTGGAATGCTGACTGGCTGGCATGCAGTAGAAGCCTGTGTTTCAGGTTGATAACCACCTTTCAGAATCCTGAGCTCATCCCTGTTGATAGGTCTTTGGGCACATTTGCCCGAATCTTCCATTAGCAGTGATTTGTCAGCAATGAGACAACTGTTACAGATGCATCCCAGAACGCATTCCATCCAAGTGCGGAACGGCCTAGCGTGGCAACTGCTGTGCCCAGGACCGTAAGAAAGAGAAGGTTGTGTGTACAGCCGAGACCATCACGGAAACCACCCTCTCATCCCTGGGCTCCATTTACATTTCCCATTGCCATGGAAAGGCTGCCAACATCATCAGAGACCCCTCCCACCCCAGTAATACTCTCCAATGCAAAAGTGTGGACTGCAGATGCTGGAGATCAGAGTCTAGATTAGAGTGGTGCTGGAAAAGCACAGCAGGTCAGGCAGCATCTGAGGAGCAGGACAATTGACGTTTCGGGCAAAAGCCCTTCATGAAGGGATTTTGCCAGAATTGCCGATTTTCCAATACTTTCCTATGACCTCTTCCATCAGGCAGAAGATACAGAAGCTTGAACACATGCACCAACAGCTTCTTCCCCGCTGTTACTAGACTGATGAATGGACTCTCTAATTTCAAATCTAATATTGATCTTACTTTGTGCACCGCCTGTGCTGCTGTAACCTGGTACACCTCGCTGGGTCTAGACATCTGTGTGTTATGATCTGCCTGTGCTGCTCACAAAACAAAACTTTTCACTGTACTTAAGTACACGTGACAACAATAAATCAAATCAAATCGGATGGTGGGCTGGTAGTACTGGCTTATCATTCCGAGATAAGTCTGTACCAAGTGAGAAGGCCGAATTGAGACAAAAAGAAACTCAGAATATGGCAATAAAACAGAGTTAGTATGTTCTTTCAACCTCAGAAATTTCAGTAACAATAGCAACCAGTTCAATAATTCATTAACGTCACAGGGTGTGAGGTTATGTGACTGAATGACCATTGTCAGTCTGGGGCATTGCTCAGCAGTATCAAAGCTGCTCGGGTTAAAATCTAAACCAAAGATGTTAAATGGGAAGCTTAAAATAAAGCGCTCCGAAAGCTAGTGCCTCCAACGAAACCTGTTGGACTATAACCTGGTGTTGTGAGATTTTTAACTTTGTCCACCCCAGTCCAATACCGGCACCTCCAAATCATAAAATAAAGATGGGGGAGCGTTAGCACAGTTACAAAATATCAAAAGGAAAAGAAATAAATGCTAAAGTGAAACTGGTAAAGGAAATTAAAAGAAATATTAAAAGCGTGTAAATAATGTGGCTGAAAAGAGTGGAGATGGAGTGCCTAATAAACCCTTCCAAATCACTTTTGTAAGGTATGTACAATGGGAAGTATGTGACGGATTTCAGAATCACTCCTACAACTGTGTTGCCTAATGCTGGAGGTCCTCACATCACCTCCCCCACCCCACCCACAGCCCGTTCCCAGCTCTCAGTCTTAATTAAGAATCAGGCAGGAATCACCTTCCTCTGTTATAAAAGCAGAATACCGGGGATGCTGGAATTCTGAAATAAAAGGCAGGAAGTGCTGAAGCTCCTTCTGACAGCATCTGTGGAGAAAGAAAAAATGTTTCAGAATGATTCATCAGAACCCTGGATCTACTCAACAGTCATCCACCTGAAACCTTGCACGAAAAAGTCAGAGTTAACTTTCAGAGAATGACTGCAGCAATGACAGAGGGAGCCAAGGTAGACTGGGTGGGCGAAGCAGAGAGATTAAGGCGGCCGGTGTCCTGCTGACAAGCTCTTGATGGTAAGACCAAGGTCCTGAGTTAGGAGGCTAGAGGGAGAGCCAGGTGGAGGGAAAACATTGAAGTACGGTGAAAGGATTTGTGGGAAATGAAGAGGAGACCTGCCCAAAGAAGTGGACATGGAGGCAAGGACAATGGCAGAAGAGTCCAAAGTCATGCCATGCCCAAAGTTCAATCCACAGTTGAAGAACATTTGGGTACTTTCCAACCTTCTGGACTCCACACTGAGCTCAATAGCTTCAGTTCATTTGGATTATACACACCCCCTCCAAACCTCCGTTCGCTATTTTCATGAGCTCACTGTCAGTACAGTTGACCTGCTTTCTGCTCTTAACACCTAACTCCTTAGCTATATCACTTCTCTACTCCCAGTAGCATTCCCTTTCTCTTTCAATCAGGGGATCAAGGATTATGTGGAGCTGCAACCACAACCAGAGCAGCTGTAATCTTATTGAATGGTGAAAGAGGCTTGAAGAACCAAACTTCTGTTCCACATCATTCAGAACTACCAGAAGATTAAATGCAAATGTAACCCTTAAACTTTGCAAACAGCCTTGCATAATTCAGGTTTATATTGATTAGTCAAACAGTGCTTTCAAATGTTCCTTGATTTTCATTAATGACATGCACATGGGGTTAAATAGCTTACGCCTGAAATACCGCAGCCTTGGAATCTGTCTCAAAATTACTTATATTTTAGGCGAGAAAGACATCTACTTTATTAACTGGACCATCACACTCACAGCGATTGTTAATTAAACAGAACAACCGACAGATAATAATCATTAATAGAAATGACAAGAAGAAATAAACAGAATAGATTAGTCCACATTAAGGTAGAGCTGGGGACTATTAACAAATTTTGTTTATCCTGTTGTCATGGAACCTGTAATAAATAACATTGATTTCCCATTCATCATGATTTTAAAAGCCATTTCTTAAATAAATCACCATCAAAATCTTGACAGAACAGTGAATGCCTGCTTTCTATTCCGGGAGAATAAACTTTCATGAGCAAATCATTTACAGTTCTAGAGACTGATATTCATATTTTAGCTTTTAATGTTACAAATTGTAACACATATATTTTACTATTGCAATATGTGCTTCAGATTATATGTGTCCAGACCATTATCCTATAGTGCAGTTTAGGTTCTCAACAACTTAACATTCACTGAGAAACTTCATCAGTCTGAATTGGCACCCAAATTAACAGCTCCATTTTTACACATTCTAATTTATGTTCAGTGACACAACTGAAGGGCAGAAGAGCAACTGTAGTGATTAATCAATCAGTAGTGCATTTGATTCTATGTCGCAATAAAACTCCATCTCATGTTCCAATGTTGTCATTTCCAATCATATCTTTTTTATATGAATTATGGAACAGTAGCACAATAACCTGCTGGGTTATGTATTAATGGGATGCAAAATTGCATAATTAGTATTAGCTTTCTTTTCAATAGGCAGTTTAATTCGTAACTGCGTACACTCTATACAATATTCAATCTGTCATTGCAAGCACTGCAGGGCAATATTATTCAGAAGCTGCAGGTTAACACAAGTTTGAATCTGTCTTCTCACCCAGCCATTATATTTTCATTGCTCCCATTCTATTAGTACGTTAGAACAAATATGCAACAATTTTCCAAGGCTGTGGATTAAACTGTAAAGCCAGTAAAACGTAGAAATGATGCCACTGGTCGAATTGGAGTACCACCAGATTTAATGGTTTACAAGATTCAATCAGACTACTTCAGTCATTTCCAAGTTTAACTCCTATATCTTTAATAGGCATTTGGATAGGAGTTATAACTTAATGGCATAAGGTCAACAGAGACCCAAGTGTACAGGATGCTGTACACCATCACATTTTATACTTTACAAAGAGTCTTCATGTCCATTGGCTGGGTATGGGATCAACTTCTATCAAGAACCCACACATCATCATGCTATGTACTAGTAAATGGTTACCAGATCCAGAGAACTGGCCACTAATGGTAGAGGAGATTCAGTTGATTGGCAGTGTAATGCAGTGGTGAAGTATGAGGCGAGCCCAGCAATCTGACTGCAGAAGAGCAGGGTGAACTCTGAAGAGGAGAGCTATGGAAATAAGGAGCAGTGGGTGAAGGACTCAAAGCCAACACTGTTGGCAGACCGCTGAGAGGGCAACACCGGCAAAGTATGTGGAAAGCCCACAGAAAGCTATATAAAAAAACTGGGTGGACATGGTGAGTAGTGGATCATTGTAGATTCAAAGAGATGGGAAATAAGAAGCCACACACTGTCAGCAGAAAGGTCAAGAAGAAACGGGCCACTGTCGATGCCATTTGGAACATGGAGGTTTGCTTCTTGAATCAGATTTTTCTTCATTACCGCCACACTGATGTTGCAACCCAAGTAACTGAAAATGTCACAATCCAGAGGTCAGCTCTTGTAAAATTGGCAATGCTACTCCACCAATGTGTATGCCTTCCAAGGCAAGGATAAGGGAGCCCCTGTATCCCACACAGAGAGAGATGGAAATGCTTGAAGATTAATTGCACAGATATGAGGATCGGGTGAGTGGGGGTGGAGGGGTTGTTGGTTGTTGTGAGGGAGTTGGTTATGGGAGGGAATTTCAAGTGGTAGATCTATGAGTTGGATGCAAATTGTAAATACTTCATGGAGTGTACAACTTGCGGGGTGTCAAATGTTTTGAAGGGAAGATGGTGTGTGGGGAATTTGAAATACAGAGTTAACATTGCTCTGACAGTAGCTATAACAGCTACTGGGCATGTCTGTAAGGAACTGTGTCATGATGATGTCCGATCATATGGAATGGGTGCCCAAGTGTTGGATGTTCCAGAGATGACCCCTCTGGTGTCATCTCCAGTATGTAGTTATTCTGGTGTAGTATGTTGTTGTTCACTACCATGAGCATGAACAATCTTAAATCAACAACCCAGCCCTTGTTTTACCACAGCGGATGCATTGTTTTTGAGAGAAGCTTTTCAGTTTTGGCAACGTTGCAAAATACTGTCAGAAAAATGACTAGTCACACATATCCTATTCTATCACCCTTCTTTTGTATATTCAGTGGGAGGTTGGTAGGCATGGATATTGTGTGATATACGGACAATCTGCTACTTTAGACTAAAATTTCAATTCCAAAATATATGCCCAGCAATGCTGTGTGTCTTCTGTATTATGCGACAGTATCATATGACATTGAGCTGTCTTCCAGGCAGGGCTGAATCCACAACCACCTTGCTCAGCAATGTTACAGCCACCAGCAAGCAACACTGTTGAGCTAGCTCAGATGTGATTTTTTTCCTTAGTTTACTCATGGAGATGTGGGATTCATTGTCTGGCCCAGCATTTCCTGCCCATCCCTAGTTGCCCTTGTGCAGGTAGCGTGAGCTGCCTGCTTGAACTAGTATAGTCCATGCATTGTAGATTGAGTTGGGTTTCTGGTCAATGGTAACCCCCAGGATGTTGATAATGGGAGATGTAATGATGGTAATGCCGTTGAATGTTAAGGACATGTCATTAGAAAGTCTCTTATTGGAGATTGTCATTGCCTGAAATTGCTGTGGTGCAAATGTTATTTGCAACTTGTCAACCCAAGACTGACATTTGAACATGGACTGCTTCAGTATCTGAGGTATGGTGCTGAATATTATGCAATCATCAGCAAATGTGCCCACCTCTGACCTTCTGGTGGACGGAAGGTCATTGATGAAGCAGCTGAAGATGGTTGTGCCAGTGACACTACCCTGAGGAACTCCTGAAGAGATGTCCTGGAGCAGAAGTAGCTGACCTCCAACAACCACAATCATCTTCCTTTGTGCCAGGTATGACTCCAACCAGCAGAGAATTTACCCCCTGATACCCATTGATTTCCGTTTTTCTAGGGTTCCTTGACACCACTTTTAGTCAAATATGGATTTGATGTCATGTGTTAAACCACCATTGCTACACAACATAGTCCATCTATTCCAGGTAATAGAGGTTGAATCTTTAATACAGGTTAATATGTGTCCTGCAATATAATTGATATTAACTTTTCAATCAATTTGACTTGACAGTAAGATATCAAGGGGAGTTTTTCTAGGTCAGTGAAGATGGCTTTGGACTTGTTGGCAGTGTCAGAATTGCAAAGAAATGCCATGAAGTCGGTATCACTCCTTGTTCCAACCTCCTTCTGTCCTTCTTGGAGTGGATTAGGAGTGAAGTGGAGAAACCCAGCAGCAATGGTGAGGAGTTAAATGAAGCCATTAAGATGACAATTAAGAGGGATTTCACTAATTGATTCCCACTTTTGCAATAGCACAGCCATTTCTGGCTGTGTCTCCAGACTATCAGGTTGGAGAAGGCGTGTGTAACTCTGATCAGTTACACTGGAGAGCTGAGGACCTGGCCAGTTTGCTTATGCAAGGAAGAGCTATCACTGGTTTACAGGTGATTGGCAACTGGTTGAAAGGCAGCACTTTAGCAACTCCATTTAAGTGAATAATCCTCTTGGCATCCTACCTCCTCTTCTTATGCCTTACAATCCAAGGTGTGAGCTTACCAAATGCTCAAGCTCCAGCACTTGTTAGCTTTGGGAATGGACACTGAGATCAAACTGGAAGGAGATGAGATCTCTAACATGGGGATTTACAGGCAGAGGACCAACTCTCTGGGCAGGTTCGAACACCAAGTACCTCAGGTGGCTCAAGTTGACAGGCCAGGTCAACGCTACCATCTCATTTCATTTAGAATGAGACCTTCTTCCCAATAGACTAATGGACCCCCATTCAATGAAAACATTACTAGAGTTCCCTGAACACCTGCTTTGCTACCCAACTCCACTCCCAAACCCCAAAACTTTGCCTCTTGCCAAATTCTGTACTCCTTTCTCCAGCAAAAAGACAAAGCAATGAGGCGTGTCTGTGTAAAGGAGTTTTGTGAACCTTCTAGGAGTTTTCCTTTGTCAGTCTGCAACTCTTCATTGTGTTGCCTGACTGCTAATTTCTGGACTCTTAGTTGAGTCATCTCCTTGAGGTATTTAGATGGCGCCAATTCTTGTGAAGCTTTTATCTGATCTTGATGCTTAACTTTAAGCTTTACCAAAGCATTCTGTCTTCTAGATGCTTAATAACTTGGTCTTGTAGGTGTGGGCAGAATACAATGTGTTTCTGTAGCTTGTTGATGGCCTCCATTATAGGCTCGAGCTGCCACTTATGCCGATTGACAATTTCTAGACATTGACCATTGAGATAACCCAAATTGAACTGCATGTACATCTTGGCAGGATTCAAGGCCTAACCTTCACTGTGCAGCCTAGTCCTGGGATCCAGCAAAGGCACTCCTCTGTTAGAAGGGAGAAGTTAGATCCACTTCACCACCTCTACAGGGCAATTTAAATTAATCCATTTTGCCATCTAATCAACTTTTACAGTTGCACCATAGAAAGCATTCTATCTGGATGCATCACGGCTTGTTATGGCAACTACTCTGCTCAGGAGCATATGAAACTACAGAAAGTTGTAAACACGGCCCAGTCCATCCCGCAAGCCAACCTTCCATCCATTGTCTCCATCTACACTTCTCACTGTCTCAGAAAGGCAGCCAACATCATCAAAGGCCCCTCCCACCCTAGTTCTTATCCCTTTCAAGCTCTTCCGTCAGGCAGAAGATGCAAAAGCTTGAACACGCACACCAACAGAATCAAGAACAGCTTCTTTCCTGCTGTTATTAGACTGCTGAAAGGACCTCGCAAATTTCAAATTTAATGTTCATCTCACCCTCTTTGCACCTTCTCTGCAGCTGTAACAGCTGTTCTATTACCCTGATGGATTTTGTATGACATAATCTAACTGTACTGCACATAAAACAAAACTGTTCACCTAGGTACATGTGACAATAATAAATCAAATCAAATCAAACCTTCTGAACAAAGAATCATATATAGTTTACCTTGTAGTCCTCAGCCTTAGTCATCAAGGATTTATTCCCCATGCCCTGCAAAGCCCAACTTTGAAACTCTGTTGACATTATCCAAATTGTATGTCACCCAATTCTTTTCGCCTGTGCTGATTTTCACATGATTATAAAGTCAAGGTTATAATAATCAGGCAAGAGAGATTCCTGGTCATGAACACTCAAAATGGGCTTTGGGCACAAGGGGGTTCTCCCTCAAGATGGAAGCTTCAGACCTTGGTTTTCCGAGTCAAGCTTTCATTGAAGTGTCTCTATTCTGGATGACTCCCCCTCCTATTTTAGCAAAAGTGAATCAAATACGTTCATCAAATGATCACAATGGAGGAGAAAGTGAGGACAGCAGATGCTGGAGATCAGAGTCAAAACATGTGTGGCGCTGGAAAAGCACAGCAGGTCAGGTAGCATCCGAGGAGCAAGAGAGTTGATGTTTCGGGCATGAGCCCTATGATCATAGTGTTTATTAGATAGAATCTGAGTCGTTGAATAAAATGTTTTTCTTTTATATATTTTAGGCATCCTGTACACTCAAGTCTATGGATATAGGACCGTACTAATACAATGAATTGACTGACAAGAGTACTTAGTATACTCCAGTTCTCTGGGGAACTATTTGCATTGAATTGCTGTGACGTCTTTAAGCAGATGATTTCCTGAAGTGTAACAGTCTTCAATCCCCTGAGCTTTGCAGTTTATGTCAATGTTTTAATTAAGTATTAGTCTTTCTCAGTCGAAACACTAAAATTTACTTTCCACTGTTCTCCCATCTGGCTTCTACCCAGAAACTTTTGGCACACGCCCAGATTTCCTGCTGGCATTCTCATGCTTGGTGGCACTAATCAAGTCGGCGTTATTGGGCTTTGGCGCCGTGATCTGGAACGATTCATCTCCACCCGTTGGTCTGGTCTGGACTCTTGAATGAGGGCTGGCAGCAGGAGACCCTGTCCATAATTCAGTCAGTGCACGACCCTGCAGAGAGAGGGTAATGATGTGGCGAAATCATGTCCCATTTGTCATCGTTTGCACTGGTTCATGTTCATGCCAGCTCCCAACAGACGTTGCGAGAAGCTTCGAGCTTTGGAGTGCAGAAGGCCGTTTTATGTGATTGATTGTGTCATTGCAGCTCTTTTCTAAAACATGCCAAAATTAAGATATTGTCCTTCCACACAGACCTTTATCATTGTCCGCTGCAACCGTTTATTGAATTTTCTCTTAAAAGCTGAAATTTCTGGCTCAATGCATGCCAAAGCAATCCACATTCTAACGCAGATCTCTCTCTTCACACTGATAGTGATAACATTCACCCCCTTTCACTGACTTGTCAACCAGAAGAAATTGTCTTTCCTGTTCATTCCATCAACATTTGCCATCCTCTCTTAAATCTCTCGGCGTTCTTTGAAAACAGTCCCAATATTTCAAAACTCTTCTCATAATGATTATTTATCATTGCTGCCATCACAATGATCAATCTCTTTTTGGTTTTAACTCCTTTCTGTAATGCAATGTCGTATGTTCCAATCATTGCGTTAACTGTAACCTAATAAATATTTTAAACACATTTATAATCAATGCTCAACCACTGTACGCTATTAAACCCAAATTTCTAATCATTTTGTTAACTGTATTTCTAGCTGCATACACTATGGGGATTATGTGCTTGAATTTTAAGATCTCTCTGTTCAAATGTACACATTAAGCTCTTTTCACTAAGTGCATCCTGTCACACCAGTTTTTTATTTCTCCTGTTACTCTGCATTTATCCACATTGTACTGTATCTGTCAGCGCTTTCACTCATCTTCCTTCTCAGTGTTTTTTTTTAAAGACCCATTTGTTTGATTTCCCCACAGCCAGTACACTTTGAGATGAGTTCCCTGTGGTTTGAGCTTACACCGTGAAGTGATCTCGCGTCATAGATACAACCCTGAGTACTCCACCTTCATGCATAAAGATCAAAGATCAAAGAACAATACAACACAGACCCTTCAGCCCTCCAAGCTCACCCAGACACATTTTCCTGAAGAAGGGCTTATGCCCGAAACGTCGATTCTCCTGCTCCTCGGAAGCTGCCTGATCTGCTGCGCTTTTCCACCAACACATTTTTCAGCTCTGACACATTTTGCCCTTCTATACTAAAACTGTCTTCACTTACAGGATCCATATCCCTCTATTCCCTTCCCCTTCATGTATTTGTCCATTAATACTGCCATTGCGTCTGCTTCCTCTGGCAATGCATTCCAGTCACTCACCATCCTTTGTTTAGAAAAACTTGCCTCACACATCTCTTTTAAACATCTCCCCCTCACACCTTGAACCTGTGTCCCCAAGTAATTGACCTCTCCAGACTGGGAAAAAGCCTCATGCATCCCACTCTGTCCATGCCAGCCACAATCCTATAAATCTCTATCAGGTCGCCCCCCCCCTCAACCCACTGCATTCCAGTGAAAACAAACACAATCTAGCCAACCTCGCTTCATAGCTAAAATCCCCCAAGTGAGGTGACATCCTGGTAAACCTCTTCAGTACCCTCTCCAGAGCATCTGCATCCTTCTGGTGGTGTGCGATACAATGCAGCTCTCCTTAAGACTGAGGATGCAGGGTTCTGATCTGCAGATTGCAAGCTGCACTCTTTGACTATACTGTCCATACTCTGAATTTACTGCATCTCTGAATCTGCCTGAAAGTGATTAATGTCTGATCCTCTGGAGTTCCAATGAACTTTTTATTTACACACTGTTTTGCAGAATGCTATATTACAGCTTCTATTACAATTTCCCCATTCTCTCTTTGCGGACTCTTGATTTGAGCTAAGAAGAAAGGTTGTTACTGCTGATGCTAGTGCTGCACTACTGTACATATTGTCAGCTCTTTAATCCTTGACATTCTCATTACATACACTGTGGATCAAAATACCTCTACATTTACTGATCGTAAATGTGAATATATTACTGACCCTCTAGCTAAAACATCACATCAATCCAGCAATGTTCAGGTTACCTCAGCTGTTGTTTCATGTACATTAAACCATACTTTCTATGGTGCCATTAAGCAGTATTAAGCTGTACAGTGAGTGATGTAGTCATACAGTCATAAAGATGTACAGCACAGGAACAGCCCCTCTGGACCAACTCGTCCGTGCTGACCAGATTTCTTAAAAAATAATCTGGTCCAGCACCTGGCTCATATCCCTCTGATCCTTTCCTATTCATATACCCATCCAGATGCCTCTTAAATGTTGTAATTGTAACAACCTCCACCACTTCTTCTGGCAGCTCATTCCATACACTCTGTGTGAAAGTGTTACCCCTTAGGTCCCTTTTAAAACTTTCCCCTCTTAACTTAAACCCATACCCTCTAGTTTTGGACTCCTCTACCCTGGGAAAAGACCTTAACTATTCACCTTATCCCAGGCCCCTCATGATTTTATTAAGTTCTAGCAGGTCACTCCTCAGCCTCTGGCACTCCAGGCAAAACAGCCCCAGCCTATTCAGCCTCTCCCTACAGCTTAGCCCCTCTGAGATGGTTAGTTCAGTTGTCTGGTTGGCTACTTTGTAATGTGGAATGATACTAACAGTGTCAACTCAATTCCTGTATGAACTGAGGCTGCCATGAAGGACTCTCCTTCTCAACCTTGCCTCTTCCCTGAGGTGAGGTGACCCTCAGATTAAATCACCACCAGTTGTCTCTCTCTAATGAAAGAGCTGTCCTATTGTCCAATACTTATAGTGACTTTTATTATACAGTACAGCAGAACTTTGATTAATCCTTAAGATGTCTGCGAGAAACATTTATCTATGAATACTTTAAAATTTAATCTGTCCAACCAATTGCTTCTTCTTCAGAACCCTCTTTACAGAGATCACAGTGTATAAAGACTTCAAACAGACATATTTGAAAAAAAAGACCTCCTCTGTGGTGGGGCACTGCATACGGATCTGGAGGGGTTAATACTGAGGAGAGATACTGCTCCCTCTGATGATTTTATACCTACTGGTAGGAAGAACAAACTAGCATGTCAAAGAAGTGGGGCCTAAGCTCCGTATTCTTTCAGAAGTCTCTGTTAGAATATCTGTCGTACCGATGTAAACTGTAATGAATTGCCCAAGACCATAAGAAACTGCGGAGAGTTGTGAAACACAGCCCAGTCCATTATACAAGCCAACCTTCCATCCATTGACTCCATCTTCACTTCCCACTGTTTCGGAAAGACAGCCAACGTCAACCCCGGTCATAATCTCTTCCAACCTCTTCCATCAGGCAGAAGATACAAAAGCTTAAACACATGCACCGACAGATTCAACAACAACTTCTTCCCCACTTGTCATTAGATGTCTGAATGGACTTTCCAAATTTCAAATCTAATGTTAATCTAGCCTTTTGTACACCTTCTTTGCAGCCTTAACTTTATATTCCTTGCTTTGTTCCATCACCCTATGTTCATTGAATGGTAGGATCTGTCTGTACTGCATGCAAAACAAAACTTTTCACTGTACCCACGTACATGTGACAATAATAAATCAAATCAAATCAAAACAAACAGTTGCTGCCATCCAATAAACTAGCTTGTGTTAACTCTAGAAGACTCTTATAGTTTGCCCAGGAAGTGGCTTTCCTTCACTGTAATAAGCTAAGGAGGTCCTGGAGATTCCTAAATTTGGGAGCACCCTTCCCTTTGAACAACAGTTTAGTGAACTCTCCTGGTTATATAGCATGGGGAAGCGATGGTATTTTACACAAGAAGGATGGTAAGCAAGTGACTCTGCCTGATGTCTATTTAACACCAGCTGAGGTACTTGTAGATGCAGTGAACTGCAATCTCATCAGTCCTGCAGGTTTACATTAGCAGCAATGGGATAGCAGATTGAGGGGCCCGAAGGACTCAGACTGGAGAGGTTAGAATGTGGTTAGCATGAATATTGAATGGTAAGAAAGATTGGTTTGGTCCTCTTGGGCAAAGAATCCAGCAAAGGATCCAGAACTGATTGGAAGGGTTCTGCGCAGCATCAACCTTTCCTCGATCACATATTCTTGGATCTAGCATTTGTGTTCCCTTTTATCAAACTGCACCATCACCTTCTCCCTCACAAAGCCCCACCCAAGGCTAAATTTCATGCCAATCCTGTGTGGCATGGGCCCAATTTCCCCCTTTTTCAGAGTCTTGGCCACTGGGAGGTGCAGGAACAACCCATTCCTCCCCATTCTCCATCAGGTTTCTGATGGTTGTGGACAGGTGGAGAACTCCTGGAGTTCTCTTACCCTTCAGCCTCATCCATTCCCAACAAATCAGAAGCTGCTAATGTGCCAGCCTTCATCACAAAGACAAAACAAGTTGGGTATCAGCCGAGGATGTAAGCCAGTCCTTTCTCGATTTTCCAGTCTGGATGCTTGCGCGTCTCTGCAGGTTGGCTGCTGGGTCAGGGGAAACCATCCTGCAGCTGATTAACCTTGAGCTTTCACTCAGACGCCAGGAAAATAGAGGATTCCATCATTCCCTGTCTTGGGCCATCTTTCATACCTTTCAACCTTCACACACTTCAGGTTATCCAAGACTTTGCTGCTGTGTCTTCACTCCTGTGCTCACTGGGCGGCACGGTGGCACAGTGGTTAGCACTGCTGCCTCACAGTGCCAGAGATCCAGGTTCAATTCCTGCCTCAGGCGACTGACTGTGTGGAGTTTGCACGTTTTCCCCGTGTCTGCGTGGGTTTCCTCCGGGTACTCCGGTTTCCTCCCACAGTCCAAAGATGTGCAGGCCAGGTGAATTGGCCATGCTAAATTGCCCATAACCTTAGGTAAGGGATAAATGTATAGGTGGGTGGCAGGTTGGTGTGGACTTGTTGGGCCGAAGGGCCTGTTTCCACACTGTAAGTAATCTAATCTAATCTGAACTACAATAGACCCAGGGCAGTAATACCTTTATGGCCTCCTCCCTCCCTCTTTGTGTATTGGCCATTAACACCAAAAACCTCTTAGGTATGTCTGCTCATCTAATCTTGGCCCACTCAGCCTCCCCTGGTTTTAATTGTTCCACTGTCTGACCAGCTGAAACCCTCCGATATTTTCTCACCCAACTTCTCCAATGCTCGATCTCACATTCTTTAACACATTGCTTTTTTCACCACCTTCTTTGACCAACCTTTCTTTTGATCATATTATTGTAGCAATTATAACAAGATTAGCCAGCTGGACATCATCGAATATGGGTTCCCTGACTGGGGCAGTGAATCTGATCCAATCAGGGAGCCCTGGCTGACAGATATTAACAGAGATACTGACACTCTGAGAGCATTTTTCTGTTCACTTACAGAACACCGGTGCCCCTGGCTGGGCCAGAATTTATTGCCCATTCCTAATTACCCAGAAGGCAGTTGAGAGTCCACCACATTGCTGTGGCTGAAAGATAAATAGGAGGGTAAGGGTGGAACTGGGGGGGGGAAGGTAACTGAGAAGACGATAGGTAGATGCAGGCGGGGGGGGGGGGTTGTGATAGTGATAGGTCGGAGCGATGGGTGGAGCAGATAGGTGGGTAAGAAGATGGACAGGTGGGACAGGTGAAGAGTGTGGTGCCGAGTAGAGGTTTGGATCTGGGATGAGGTGGGGGCAGGGGAGATTTGGAAATTCGTGAAGTTGATGTTGATCCCGAGTGGTTGAAAGGTCCCAAGGCAGAGGATGAGGTGTTCTTCCTCCAGGCGTCAGGTGGCTAGGATTTGGCAGTGGAGGAGGCCCAGGACTTGCTTGTACTTGGGGGAGTGGGAGGGGGAGTTGAAGTGGTCAGCCACAGGGCAGTGGGGTTGTTTGGCGCGTGTGTCCCAGAGATGGTCCCTGAAACGTTTCCACTGTCTCTGCCGACCAATCACAATTACCCCCTACTTGCATCCACCTATTGCCTTCCCAGCTAACTTCCCCCAAGCCCCACCCTCACCCTCCTATTTATCACTCAGCCCCTTCCCTCTCCACATTAGGCCCGAAACGTCAACTCTCCTGCTGCTTGGATGCTGCCTGACCTGCTGTGCTCTTCCAGCACCACACTGTTCGACTCTGAATATAGGAAACATCAATTTGTGCACAGCAAGCTCAAACAACCAGCTGTACCATAATGCCTGGACAATTGTTTTTACAACATTGATTGATCTGCAGCAAAGCAGGAGGTCTGTGACGTCATTGAAACGCTATCATCAGTTTCAGGCAGGGACTGGATGCTTAGGGAGACAGTGAACTCCCTCCTGTGTTTGTTGAAGCTGTCAGAGCTATAACCAGACTCTCCAGCCCTGGGAGTTCTGCCGGTAATCAGAGTGCTTGACTGCATGGTTTTCCAATATAATGCGCAATACAGGGTGGGCTGTGGATTGCTTCACAGTACTTGCTGTGGTTTAAAGGCCACCCAGTGCACATCATGAGAAGCTCAGTGCCTGTGCTGTCATTGGCAAATCCAGGACAGCAGCTCACCCACGGGATGTGGAGGTGCCAGTGTTGGAGTGAGGTGGACAAAATTCAGAAGTCACACGATGCCAGGTGACAGTCCAACAGGGTTAATTGAAAATACAAGCTTTCAGAGCACTGCTCCTTCCTGAGGTAACTACCTGACGGAGGACCAGTGATCAAAAAGCTTGTGTTTTCAAATAAGCCTGTTGGACTGTAATCTGGTGTTGTGTGACTTCTGATTCCACCCACAGGAAAGGATGGGAAATGGGCATCCTCTCTGGCCTTGCAGCTCATTCCCTCACGGTTAATCAGCTAGCATAGATACTGAAACCCTCTTCCAAAAGTACAGGAAGTGCTGATTTTTAGAACTGGTTCAATTTAGTTTGCATAATAGCTTGCCTTAGGTAGAAGGTGATGGCCTAGTTGTATTATCTCTAAGCCTATTAATCCAAGAAAGCCAGCGAATGTTCTGGGGACTTGGGTTCAAATCCTGCCAAGGCGGATTGTGGAACTTAAATTCAATATTAAAAACTTGGATAAGCCTATCTTGCTCAGTCATCCCATTCAGGGAAGGAAGTCTGCCATCTTCATCTGGTCTGGCCTACATGTGACTCCAGACCCATAGCAATGTGGTTGACTCTCAGCTGCCCTCTGAAATGGCCTAGCAAGCCACTGAGTTCAGCTAGGGACAGGCAAAAAGTGCTGGCTAGCCAGCAAGACTCACAACCCACTAGTGAATAGATATGGGACAGATGTCAGAGGTAGTTTCTTTACTCAGAGAGCAGTAGGGGTGTGGAATGCCCTGCCTGCAACAGTAGTAGACTCGTCAACTTTAAGGGCATTTAAATGGTCATTGGATAAACATATGAATGAAAATGGTTAAAAATCATACAACACCAGGTTACAGTCCAACAGGTTTATTTGGAAGCACTAGTTTTCGGAGCACTGCTCCTTCATCAGGTGATTGTGGAGAATAAGATTGTAAGGCACAGAATTTATAGTAAAAGTTTACAGTGTGGTGCAACTAAAATTATATATTGAAAAAGACTTAGATTGTTTGTTAAGTCTCTCATCTTTCAGAATGACCATATTGGTTTCAGTTCTTTCTAACTACACAGTGATATCAACAAGTTTCATCCCACCATCAAACTCACCATGCACGACTCTCTACTATCTGTCTCATTTTTGGATACATACATCTCCATCAGTACCTCACTCTACCGCAAACCCATGGATAACCTTATGATGCGACACTTCTCCAGCTTCCACCCAAAACATATTAAAACAGCCATCCCCCTATGGACAAGCCCTATGCAAATGCAGGATCTGTTCAGATGAGGAGGAACGTGACAGGCACCTGGAAGTACTCAGGGATGCCCTCATAAAACGGGGTACTATGCTCAACTCATTGACCGCAAGTTCCGACGTGCCACAGCAAGGAACCGTAATGACCTCCTCAGGAGACAGACACGATCTGCAACCGACAGGGTACCCTTCGTTGTTCAGTATTTCCCAGGAGCTGAAAAACTACACCATGTTCTTCGTGGCCTGCAACACATTATCAATGAGGATGAGCACCTCGCCAAAACCTTCCCCACACCTCCACTGCTCGCCTTTAAACAACCACCACACCTCAAATAGATCATTGTTCATAGCAAACTGCCTGGCCTTCAAGACAATACCATACAACCTTGTCACAGTAGATGCTGGAAGACGTGTCAGTGTCGATACAGATTCCACCATTACGCGCGGGGACACCTCCCACCATGTACGTGGCAGGGACTCATGTGACTTGGCCAATGTTGTCTATCTGATATGCCGCAGGCAAGGATGCCCTGAGGCTTGGTACATTGGCGAAACCAAGCAGAGGCTACGGCAATGGATGAAGGGACACAGCACCGACAGGAGTGTTCCCTCCCAGTCGGAGAACACTTTAGCAGTCCGGGACATTCAACCTTGGACCTTCGGGTGACCGTTGTCCAAGGCAGATTTCAGGACAGGCAACAATGAAAAGTGGCCAAGCAGAGGCTGATAGCCATATTCGGTACCCAAGGGGATGGCCTCAGATAGGACCTTAGGTTCATGTCACACTACAAGTGACTCCATTGCACTATATACACACACAGACAGACGGACACACACAGACACTCCTAAACAGACACACACACACACGCAGACCCTCTCTCATACGCTCACACATATACTCCCACACACACCCTCTCACAGACTTATACAGCTTTACACTCACACTCACACACATACACACACTTTCTCACAGACACTCATAACCCCCCATCTCCCCCCCAAAACACAAAAACACACGCGCAAACACACACATATGCACACATATACACATAAGTTTGTGGGGTGAATTTGTACTTGCAGAATTACATTTTACTTTGCTCAAAAACTGCATGAATCCATGTAAGACCGTTTTTTAGATTAGAATCAGTCTGACCATTGTGGCACAGACAGTCTCACACAGGGAAGCTCACACCTTCAATACCTTATCTGGGCTGACATGACACTAATTGTTAAAGTTCACTTGAGAACGTAACTTTTTAAAAAAAGTTTTGCAATTCGTATATGAAAGAACTGAAACCAACATGGTCATTCTAAAATGAGCAACTTAACACACAATCCAGATCTTTTACAATGTATAATTTCAGTTACGTCACACTGTAAACTTATACTATAAATTCTGTATCTTACAATCTTACTCTCCACAACCACCTGATGAAGGAGCAGGACTCCGAAAGCTAGTGCTTCCAAATTAATCTGTTGGACTATAACCTGGTGTTGTGTGATTTTGAATTTTGTATACCCCAGTCGAACACTGGCATCTCCAAAGGATGAAGATAGAATAGTGTAGATTATATGGGCTTCAGATTGGTTCCACAGGTCAGCATAACATCGAGGGCTTTAGGTCCTGTACTGCACTGTATTGTTCTATGTTCTAATAAAAAGACATGTACTTTAATGGCTATAGCTGGAATAGAATGTCCAAGTATAAGCAGAATGAGTGCATGAATGTATGTTGCTACAATTAGAGGGGAGAGCTGGGGATTGGCTGAGTTTGTCAGTGTTGGGCTACAGTAACGTGATATAGGGCTGTTCTGATCGACAGAAAGCTATGCATTTTGAATTTTAGAAATGCAGAAATGATCCTTTGGGATAACCACAGAGCCTTAGCCAGATATATTTGGAGTAACTGTGTCCAGTTTTGAAAGGCCTTGAAAAGAGATGAGCAGAATGATCCCAGGGCTGAATTATAAGGACAGATTATATTGACTTGTAGTTCCTTGAATTTTGGAAGTTGGATGGAGATGTGATCAAGGCTTTTAACATGATAAAGATATTCAGTGGGATGGGTGCAGTGAAACTATTTCCTCTAGGGTGAACCCAGAACAACAGACTCACCTTAAGATGACGGCCAGATCATTTCAGATTGAGAATAGGCGAGGCACTTGTGAAAAGATTACTTCTGTCCCTGCCGATACTGTCGGACCTGTTAAGTGACAGCAGCATTCTCTGCATGTGAAGCGTGTGACTCCTCCGCTCAAGATCCAACATGCTGCAATAAAACAAAATGATGGAATTTTTAAGGCAGAACACTCCCTTTCACCTGAAAGAGAAAGAGAGGCTACAAGAGGTAAAATGCTGCTGGAATTCTGAAATTGATAGGAATAGTCAGTGTGTCTGTTGTTAAAAAGATAAAGTTGCCATTGTCCTAGGGGACTGCTCATTCATTAAATAGAGAGAGACAATTGGTGGTGGTTTAATCAGAGGGTCACCACACCTCACCCAAGGTTGAGAAGGCAGAACCATCATGGTAACCTCAGCTGATAGAGGAATTGAACCTATGCTTTTGGCATCTCTCTGCATCGCAAACCAGCCGTGCAGCCAACTGCGCTAAAAGCATTAAATGGAGGTCTCACCCACCAATACGGTCTCATCTTGGGAAGAGCCACTTGTTAAAGTGTCAAACAGGCACTTACCTGGGCAGCAAAGGGGCTTCCTGGTCCCCATGAGACTCCCTCAAGGGCACATTCCAGACAAAGCCAATGGGAGCAATGACTGCTTTCAGCAGCGATGGAAGTCTGGGGGGTTATTTTGGCCTCTTGACACACACACACACACACACACGCAGACACTCGCACACATTCAGACACACACACAGACATACACATCCTTGGCATCCCTCAATGGAGAACATTCAATTCCACCTTGAAAACTGTGACAATTTAAACTGAAAAGGGTATGGCAGTTTTTAAATAAGGAAGAGGAAAAGGGAGGATCCGTGTTGGGGTAGATATGCCTTCCATCATAAAATAGATGAGGGTGCAAAAGGAAATTGGCTCCTTGGCAAGGTAGATTCAACAATTTTCCTTTGACCTTGTGTAAGGGAAATCCCTGGCCAAGTAAGTCAGCATGGAGGGCCGAGATGATTGAAAGGAGAATACAGCAATGAGTCAAGCTCAAAGTCAATTGAAAAGGGGCTGTAGCCTTCAGCAGACTAGATGACAGATGGTGTCAGGGTCAAAAAGGTGCAGGACAGAAGGGATAGAGAAAATGCAACAATGTGTGAGAGTGGAAGGAGAGATGGGGGATCAGAAGCTTTGGAGAGTTGCTGACGTCTGTAGTCCTGGCATCAGAAAGTAGGAAATAATGACCTTTGTTGAAGCATTTGTTAAGAGAATGGATGGAATGGAAGAGTAGCCCAAGACAGCTTTAAGAACCATCTTAAACAGTTGCTGTTTCTAACTACCGCCATTCGATTTGTAATTCTGGTCCTTCAAGTATTTTTTGAAAGGTTAGAGATTTCATTCTTAGAATGATTGAAGCCTTATCTGTCTTAAAGCAGTACATCACTCAGAAACGTTTGACAGAAATAACTCTACAGGGGCCAGTATCCTGAGACCAAGTCCCTCTTTATTTACATGTGCAGTGTCCTTGACACTTCCTCAGAGTCAGCTGTCAGAGAACATCTCTGAGACAGACACATACACACACACACACACACACACACGTGCGCCCCATGGCCCGAAAACTTCAACACCCCCTCCCACTCCGCCAAGGGCATGCAGGTCCTAGGCCTCCTCTATCACTCCGCCTGATGCCTGGAGGAAGAACACCTCATCTTCCGTCTTGGGGCCCTCCAACCACACGGGATCAATGTGGATTTCACCAGTTTCCTCATCTCCCCTCCCCCCACCTTATCCCAGATCTAACCTTCCAACTTGGCACCACCTTCATAACCTGTCCTGCCTGTCCATCTTCCTTCCCACCTATCTGCTCCACCCTCCACTCTGACCTATCACCATTACCTCCACCTATCGCACGCTCAGCTACATTTCGCCCCCCCCCACTCCCGGTTCCACCCCACTCCCATTTATCTCTCAGCTACCCCCCCCCCCCACCAATCCAGCCCACAAGCCTCATTCCTGATGAAGGGCTTTTGCTTGAAACATTGATTCTCCTGCTCCTTGGATGCTGCATGACCTGCTGCGCTTTTCCAGCACCAAACTCTCAGCTTTAAGATAGAGTCAAGCTGCTGAACAGTGAAATCAAAAATCTGCTTATTATGGCAGTCTGTGGCATTCAGGATGTGGCAACAGAGCTTTAAGGAGCATCGAGGAGAGGGTTGTAATTGTAGGCAGATGGGCAATTCAAAGATCGGAATTACAATTGGAATGCATGTGGAATAATTGAAGCAGAGACAATTGCTGAGAAAGACAGGCTTAATGTTTTATTTTCAGCATTTCCCATTGCCTTTTCTTATGCTACTTGCGATGGTGTGCTGTTTCTAAATACCGCCATTTGATTTCTAATTCTAATCCTTCAAATATTTTTTAAAAGGTTAGAGTTTTCTTTCTTAGAATAATTTATCTGACTTAAAGCAGTACATCGCTCAGAAACGTTCGACAGAAGTAACTCCACAGGGGCCGGTATCCTGAGACCAAGTCACTCTCTATATAAAAGTGCAGTGTAGTTGACACTTCCTCAGAGTCAGCTCTCAGAGTGAGCAGTACCTCTGACACTCCTGTTTATTTCTTTTCCCCTTCAGTCCTTCTGTTTGCAAATGTCTTTAAATACTTCCTCAGAGGCTGGTATCCTGTCACCAAGTCACCATTTACTTATACATGGAGAGCCCTTGACACTGATCCAGCTCCCTCAGATCCAGCTGACAGTCCTGTTTATATCTGTCAACCAGGGCTCCCTGATTGGACCAGGTTAAGAGCCCCAATCAGGGAACTTATATTTTCTGAGGTCTTACCTGGCTGTCCTCATTGCAATCTCGACAATTCCTGCACAGAAAATTAATGTCATTGTAGCGATAGAATAAATGTCAGTAATGTAGCTGCAGCTGTTAAAAAATGGCCTTGATAAAACAGCTCCCAAGATCTTATTTTATCTCACTGAAACATTCACTTCACACTGACACCTACTCAGAGTTCTGACTGCTACCAGTATTCAAATAAACTCTCTCAATATCTGACCGTTATTTGTCAGGGAATCTTTTGAGCAAAAGCTTGCCGCACTTTCCACTTCAGATGTGTTATAATGCCTTTGTCTTTTGATTTTCAGGATCAGATGACTCATTATCTTTGTAGGTTGCACTCCGTTATTATAAATTTCTTCGGTAACATAAATCAGTGTCTCATGTCTTTTGAAATCTATCCTTTGGTGCATATTCAATGTCAACTTTCTGCTGTCACTTCTAATTCTATCTTTCCAAAGTGCTTCTAGATGCTACATTGTGACTTCATCTATTCTTGAAGCTTTTCCTGTGTTCATCAGTGTCAAAGCTTTTGATTTAATGTTATCAGGATGTTTTGCCCACCATTCGCTTCCAACTCATGAAGACTTTCTTGATTTGAATCATTCACTTCTAAGTTATGTCCTTCTTTTTGCTGCTGTATTCTTTTAAAGAAGTAATTATCATTGTTGTCTTTTTTACACTCACTATCTGTTATTATTCATTTACAATCAATAAAAGGTTTCACCTTTCATTGAACAGCTCACGTTTTGTGATTTCTTTCCAGCTCCAATCTGTCATTGCACATCCATTGCTGTTTATAATTTCAAAATACCCTGTTGTGTTTCTTGACTTTCTTCTTTCTGTGCTCATCAAGAATCTGTCCTCATCTTACTATAGAACGGATATTATTAAACTAGAAAGAGTGCAGAAAAGATTTACTAGGATTCTGCCAGAACTGGATGTTTTGAGTCAGAAGGTGCGGCTGGATAGGCTTAGACTTGTTTTCCATGGGGTGTAGGAGAGTGACGGATGACTTTATAGTGCTTTATAAAATCATGAGTGGCTTAGATAAGGTAGATAGCCAACAGGTTTTCCCCAGTGCTAGGCGGGTCTAAACCTCAAAGGCACAGGTTTACAGTGAGAGAGGAGAAACATAAACAGGTCCAGAGGGGCAATTGTTTTACACAGCGGGTGGTGAGTGCCTGGAACAGGCTACCAGAGGTAGTCGTGGTGGTGAGTACAATTTTGTCATTCAAGAAACATTTGGAAAGGTACATGGATTAAATAGGTATGGAGGGATATGGACCAAATGCAAGAACATGGGACTAGTTTAATTGTGAAAACTGGACAGCACGGCCATGTTAGGCCAAAGGGCCTGTTTCCATGCTGTAGACCTTTATGAGCCCTTATATTTTCAATTTTGGTAATATTTCCTACCTCCTTCATAATTTTCCATTTTCTGTTTCTTATTCTGAGAACTACATTTCTTTTGATTCCTCAATCCTGAGACAGTCGTCCTTGTGTTTTACTTTAAGAGGTAATATCCCTTTTAACCTTTAGCATCCCAAGGTCGAAATGGTTGTACATCATTTTCCTTTTTTTAGTACCTTCCATTTCAATTTAATTTTTGCTACAAGGAGTCAATGATCTGAATTTATATCTCGATTTATATCCATATAAATGTTGGTTATGCTGTTTTACTGTCAAATTGGAATAGATTTTCCCAGGAGAAACAATCTCTCATGCAGTTTGTCACTCTGACACCTCTTTGTCACCAAAAAAAAATTCTCAGTGAAGTTTCTGCTCAGGACTTCCTCAGAAATGTAATGTTTCATATCAAGATAAGAGTGCAAGAGACTTGTGTTCTGTCACCAAATTATTTAATCTGTACACTGAACACCTATTCAAGGAATTAAATGTGATTCCACGGTAATATTTGGAAGCAAAAATATAACAAAACTCTGGAATGCTGGAGACTTAGTTACTTGCTAAATAGGAAGACACTTAAAAATATCATCGAGCATCGGAGGCTGAGGGGTAACCTTAGAGAGATTTATAAAACCATGAGGGGCATAGATAGGGTAAATAGACAAGGTCTTTTCCCTGGGGTCAGGGAGTCCAGAACTAGAGGGCAGAGGGGAATGACATAAAAGGGACCCAAGGGGCAACTTTTTCACGCAGAGGGTGATGTGTGTATGGAATGAGCTGCCAGAAGAAGTGGTGGAGGCTGGTACAATTGTAACATTTAAAAAGCATTTGGATGAGTACATGAATAGGAAGGGTTTGGAGGGATATGGGCCAAGTGCTGGCAAATGGGACTAGATTTGGTAAGATATCTAGCCAGCACGGACAAGTTGGACCGATAGATCTGTTTCCATGCCATACATCTCTATGACTCTCTGACTCAAAGTAAAATCTCGCTGTTTAGAATACAGATTGATAATTAACAATTAAAAGACAAAAATAGTATAGTTACAAGGGACATATTAGAAGAAACTAGACTGAAGATTGATTTGGATGGCGTCCACTGGAACACGTCAATGCATTTGTCTATTTAAGACGAATGATAACAGAAGATGGCAGATCTGATGCAGAAGTCAGAGAAAGGAGGATGATAGCTGTAAGAGAGAGGCAACATTGATTGGTCAGCATAGTTGTGTCAGAGGGAGGTTACGTTAACTTATGGACCAGACCCAGACTACCTCAAAACTCTTTTAAGAAGGCAGCCTAGACCTTAACATTTTCATATTTTTAAAGGCAGATGTGAAGTGCCTGCTCCCGATGCAATGTGAGTGGTCAAACTACTCAACGGTAAGCAAGACACAGTTTATTTAAACACTGTAGTTAAAATACAACCAAAGAACGAGGAATTTAGAATAACAACTCTATTGGAAACGTAACGGAATAATAGATACAGTAACGATTCCTAATTAACTGCTCCAATATTGGAAGAATCCATAAACGCACCTCTTGGTTAAAAAAAAATTCAGATGCAGATTTTCACATGCAGTTCTCCAATCCAGGAGGAAAACAAAAACATCAAGAAGAATTCAGAGAGGATAGCAGCCAGGAGACACTCACTGAAGCTCCATCTGTTTTGAGACCCCCAATGGCTTCTGCTTTAAGCTAAGCCTAAAAAACTAGAAAGCCTGGTGAGAGCTGGCTACATCCAGGATACTTCCATTGTTCCAACTCCAAATGAAAAAAAAACCCAAGGCCCGACAAGCTGTTTACTCAAGGGGTCCTTGGCTGTCATTTCTGCCTTACAATGTCTCTTCAAAATAACTAGAACAAAAAACCGCAGTACTGTCACAGACATACCAACCAAATTTGATGGAATTTTTCAAGGAGGTGATCAGGTCTGTAGGTGAGGGTAGTGCTATGGTCGATATGGATTTCAGCTAACGGGGTGTAGATGAGATTTGGAAACAGTGTGCAGTGCAGATGCTGGAGAGTTAGAGTGGATAAGGGTGAAGCTGGAAAAAGCACCGCAAGTCAGGCAGCTTCAGAGGAAGAGGGGTGCCAACGTTTCAGGTCGAAACCTTTCAGCAGGACTCAATGCAGTCCTGACGCAGAGGAGAGTCACTAGGTTGCTGCCTGGGATGGAGTATTTCAGTGTGAGACAGGCGAGACAAGCTCAGGTTGTTTTCTTTGGTGTCGAGAAAGCTGAAGGGGACCTGATTGAGGCGGGTAGAAGATTATGAGGGGCTAGGACAAGGTGGATAGGAAGCAGTTGTTCCTTTTAGTTGAAGAGTCAATAATAGAGGCCATAATTTTAAGGTGAAAGGACGGGGATTTAGTGGGGATTTGAGGAAAAGATTTTTCAACCAGAGGGTGTCGGGGATCTGGAACAAGCTGCCTGAGAGGGAATAGAAGCAAGAAACCTCACAGCCTTTAAAAAGCACTTGGATGAGCACTTGAAATGTCATAGCATTCAATGATATTGGCCAAGTGCTGGAAAGTGGAATTTGTGTAGTTAGGTTGGCACAGACTTGATTGGCTTAAGAGTCTCTTCTGTGCTGTACGACTTTATGACTCTAAGTAATTTTGTGAAGAGGATATGTATATTTAGCAACAAGGAGACGCTAGCTTGTAATGAAAAACCCACAAGATGCTACATAGCACTCCTGAATTAGATTAGATTACTTACAGTGTGGAAACAGGCCCTTCGGCCCAACAAGTCCACACCGCCCCGCCGAAGCGCAACCCACCCATACCCCTACATTTACCCCTTACCTAACACTACGGGCAATTTAGAATGGCCAATTCACCTGACCTGCACATCTTTGGATTGTGGGAGGAAACCGGAGCACCCGGAGGAAACCCACGCAGACACGGGGAGAACGTGCAAACTCCACACAGTCAGTCGCCTGAGGTGGGAATTGAACCCAGGTCTCTGGCGCTGTGAGGCAGCAGTGCTAACCACTGTGCCACCGTGCCGCCCCAAATTGTTACAGTGCAAAAGGCCAGTCAGTCCATCATATCTGTACTAGTTCTTGAAATGAACACTGAGCCAGTGTCACCTCTCACCTTTCCCTTGCAACCATTTGCCTCATTTCTATTTAGTTAAGCACTTAATGCCTTCCTAGATTATTTTAGGATATCTGGTTGGTATAGATACATTGGAATGAAGGGTGCTGTACATCTCCATGACTCTCAGTATCATCCAGAAACCAAACTGTCACTATTTTGGAAACTTGATCAAAGCTGAAAAAACTATAGGGATCTCTTTTGGAGGGCAGCAGGATGAGGGACATTCCTCGGAATAGATGGATGATCTTTGTCTCAGTGTGGTTGCAATGAGCTCCAATGAATATGAGAGGATGGTATGAAGACAGATAAGGGTGACATACCATTACATTGGCTCTCCCAGCAGGACTACAAACAGAATCACTTCCTTGAGGTAATGAACAAATTGATGCAGCCTTAAAGTCTTCCTATGTCTAAAGTGTCCAGCACATACATTACCTGTAGCAATAGTCTAGTACCAAAAGCAGAACTGGATTCCTCATTAACCGTTAAACAGTAGTCACGGCCTGGAAATCTGATAGCTCCTGGAGATAGGAGGGGTGTATGCTGCACGCTGCTGACCACATGACCAGAGGGTCCATGAGAAACTGATGCTGGAACCTCTTTGTGAAGAGTTAGGGTGCAGCTACATGCAAACTCGGAACCGAAATAGACCATTCAACCCCATGAGCCTGCTGTCATGGTCTCACTAATGTCTGATCTGATTACTCCATATTTCACACTGATAACATTTCACCGCTGAAAATGTGTTGCTGGAAAAGCGCAGCAGGTCAGGCAGCATCCAAGGAGCAGGAGAATCGACGTTTTGGGTATGAGCCCTTCTTCTTCCTCATTCCTGAAGAAGGGCTCATGCCCGAAACATCAATTCTCCTGCTCCTTGGATGCTGCCTGACCTGCTGCGCTTTTCCAGCAACACATTTTCAGCTCTGATCTCCAGCATCTGCAGTCCTCACTTTCTCCTGATAACATTTCAGCCCCTCTTACTTATCAAGAATCTCTCAATCTCTATCTTAAAAATTACTCAAAGACTCCCCTTCCACCACCTGTTGCTGAAGGCAGTTGCCACCTACGGCTCTCTGTGAGAAAAAAACGGGAAACTCTTTTCTGGAAAGGTGACCTCCCACAAAAGAGGAAGTGTCTTTCCCATATCCATTCTGTTTGAATCTTGTTGCTCTAAACTCCAATGGACTCAAGCCTAACCTGTCCAACCTTTCCTCATAAGACAATCCATTCAACATATTAGACTGGGGAAACAGTCACTGAACTGTTTCTTACACGTTCACATCCTCCCTTAATTGAGGAGATCAATATTTGAGACTGTATTCCAAGTGTGGTCTCTCCAGTGCCCTGTAAAACTGAAGTATGCCCTCCCTAAGTTTGAATTCAAAAGCTCTTGCAGTATATGAATGCATCCCATTAACTTTCCGAATTATTTTCAATACCTGCACTGCAACCTATTTTAGTTCATACTCCAGGACACCCAAATCCTTCTGCATTTCAAAGCTCTGCAATCTCTCATCGTTTCAATAGATGCTTCTTTTCTCATTCTCCCTATCAAAACAAGCATATTTACGTTTTCCCACATTATATTCCATTTGCCTACTCACTGAACCTATTCAAATCCCTTTGTAGCATCCTATGTTCTTTTTGCAACATATTTTACTATATTTCTGTCAGGTTCAGCTGATTTCCTTTCAACCCCTTCATTCAAGTTATTAATTTAAGCTGTATAAATTTTAGAAATTGTTGATGACCCAGCCAGAAGATTACCCATTTATGCCTCATCCCTGCTTCCTTTCACTGTGTAATGCATTGGATGTGGCACTGTACCAAATGCCTTCTGAAAATCTAAGTGCAGAACTTCCACTGGTTCCCCTTGATCACAGAATGTATCACTTCCTCAAAAATTTGAGTCAATTGGTTCTGCTATTGGCTGCACAATTCCTTGACAAGTTGAAACTTTGGCACTGCTGACACCAGGAGGAGGGGAAATAGCAACAAAGAGACAAAATTGTCTGAAGTGACTGAAGTGGGCGGCACGGTGGCACAGTGGTTAGCACTGCTGCCTCACAGCACCAGAGACCTGGGTTCAATTCCCCCCTCAGGCGACTCTCTGTGTGGAGTTTGCACATTCTCCCCGTGTCTGCGTGGGTTTTGTCCGGGTGCTCTGGTTTCCTCCTACAGTCCAAAGATGTACAGGTTAGGAGAATTATCCAAGTTAAATTGCCTCTAGAGTTAGATGTAGGGGTAAATGTAGGGGAATGGGTCTGGGTGGGTTGCGTTTCGGAGGGTCGGTGTGGACTTGCTGGGCCGAAGGGCCTGTTTCCACACTGTAAATAATCTAATCTAAGTAATATAATCTAAAAAGAGTTGCACATAGCACACATGCAAAATCCTTGCAACTTTGAAGGAGAATTCAACCAATAAACTGCAGGATGGAGAGTTTGATTTCATGGTGGTTTGCTGCGTAGAATATCGATCTCCTCAGTTAAGGGTGGATGTAAAAATGTCTCAAGCAGCTCAGAGACAGTTTCCCAGACTAATGCATTGAATGGATGTTCTTTTGGCAATATTGTTGAACAAAAGTGGGACAAGTGGGCTGAAGAAGTGAACTTAATTTCCAGAACATGGTTACAATCCCAAAAATAAGCTCAATACCCTGACCCATATTATGAAGGTAAGAATTTTATTTTCCAATTCAACTAATCTTTGCTCACATGTTTACCACCTTCATTGCTAACAGTATTTTCCTTCTTCACTTTCCTTAGTATTCTTACAATCACTGCCCATTCACTGCCGCTCCAATTTACAGAACAACCTCGATTATTCGAACGAGACAGGCGGGTACTATTTTGTTCGGATAACTGATTGTTCAGATAACTAATTGTTCAGATAACTGATCTGATCGGAAATAAAAGAAGCCATACTGAGCGTAATTATGGAAAAAGCATGCTGACAGAGTTTTTATTTCATTCAATCAATAAAATGTGTATAAACACTGGAATTGCTTAAAAGTTCATGATATTTTACAAAATAAAATTACTTTTTGGCTAGAGTTTGACTGAAGTCTGTGAAATGTTTGGCTGACATTTTCCTCTGTATCATCCCAGTCCTCCACAGCAGCCAACATCTTTCTGTTCAGTGTCATCTCGCTCTCCAGTCTAACCAAGTTTTGTCCCTCTCTCCTCAGCGGCTGCCGAGCCCTTAGAGAGAGAGAGAGGCGCAAAATACAGGGGGTCATGAGAGGACATTGAAGATTTTTTTGCTGACTTCAGTTTCTGTTCTCTCATCAATTTTTCTGAGAGGGGGCTAATGTTTTCCTCGTATTTCCTCTTGTCAAGTCTTCCTCCTGTTTATTTTCATGTGTGCCAACTCACTACGATTTGCTCTCCTCCATCAAAAAAAGATGGATGAAATTTTCTTGTCAGCTGAAAGATATGGAGCTACTTTTTGTTTGAAAAAAAAGAGTCATCATGGGATAATGGGAGGAAACGAAGAGCGCAAGCACATTTTTTGATCTAACTCCCCGGAGAATGAGCTGAGGAAAAAAAACTGTTGGGTTTGCAAAACGGAGCGAGTCAATGTTGAGAGGGAATCTTGCAGTTACAGCGCAGAGCTCGGGCTTATGCATATGTTGCTTTTGTGTGATCACAGTCACAAACCCTTATCCTCATGGGAGAATGGGTATCGGACAGCCTTTTTATAAAACGTGAAGGACGTAACTCTAACGTCGATTCTTGAGTATATATTTGAAGTTAATTATCTGTATCTGTATTCCTATTTACATTTACAAAATGATGCATTAAATGGACGAGGAATAGAACTTTCCTACTTCAATTGAAATGCATGTGCAGAGATTTTGAGATCTTGTTCGGATAATCCAAAATTCAGATAATTGATGTTCGGATAACCGAGGTTGTTCTGTATATGCTTTGCATTTCTGTCAATAGAACATAGAACATTACAGCGCAGTACAGGGCCTTCGGCCCTCGATGTTGCACTGACCTGTGAAACCAATCTACACTATTCTATTATCATCCATATAATGACCATTTAAATGCCCTTAAAGTTGACAAGTCTACTACTGTTGCAGGGAGGGCATTCCACACCCTTACTACTCCCTGAATAAAGAACCTACCACTGACATCTGTCCTATATCCCTCACCCCTCAGTTTTAAGCTATGTCCCCTTGTGCTAGCCATCACTATCTGAGGAAAAAGGCTCTCCCTGTCCACCCTATCTAACCCTCTGATTATCTTGTATGTCTCAATTAAGTCACCTCTCAACATTCCTTCTCTAACAAAAACAGCCTCAAGTCCCTCAGCCTTTCCTCGTAAGACCTTCCTTCCCTACCAGACAACATCCTAGTAAATCTCCTCTGAACCCTTTCCAAAGCTTCCACATCCTTCCTATAATGCAGTGACCAGAACTGTATGCAATTCTCCAAGTGTGGCCACACCAGAGTTGCAACATGACCTCATAGCTCAGAAACTCAATCCCTCTACCAATTAAACCGAACATACCGTGTGCCTTCTTAACAACCCTATCAACCTGGGTGGCAACTTTCAGGGATCTATGTACATGGATACCAAGTCTCTTTGCTCATCTACACCACCAAGACTCTTACCATTAGCCCAGTACTCTGTATTCGAGTTACTCCTTCCAAAGTGAATCACCTCGCACTTTTCCGCAATAAACTCCATTTGCCACCTCTCAGCCCAGTTCTGCCATTTACCTATGTCCTTCTGTAACCTGCAACATCCTTTAGCACTATCCACAACTCCACCAACTTTAGTGTCATCTGCAAATTTACTAACTAATCCTTCTTCACCCTCATCTAGGTCATTTATAAAAATGACAAACAGCAGTGGCCCCAAAACAGATCCTTGCGGTACACTACTAGTAACTGAACTCCAGGATGAACATTTCCCATCATCCACCACCCTCCGCCTTCTTACAGTTAGCCAATTTCTGATCCTAACTACTAAATCACTCTCAGTCCCATGCCTCTGTACTTTGTGCGATAACTTACCACGGGGAAACTTATCAAATGCTTTACTGAAATCCATATATATCACATCAACTACTTTAACCTCATCCACCTGTATGTTCACCTTCTCACAGAACTCAATAAGGGTTGTGAGGCACAACCTAATCTTCACAGAACCGTGCTGACTATCCCTAATCAAATTATTCCTTTCTGGCTGATTATAAATCCTATCTCTTATAATCTTTTCCAACACTTTACCCACAACTGAAGTAAGGCTCACTGGCATACAAATACCACAGTTGTCTCTACTTCCCTTCTTGAGCAAGGGGATAACATTTGTTATCCTCCAGTCTTCTGGTACTATTCCTATAGGCAATGACAACATAAAGATCAAAGCCAAAGGCTCGACCATCTCCTCCCTATATTCCCAAAGAATCCTAGGATAAATCCCATCTGGCCCAGGGGACTTATCTTTTCACACTTTCCAGAATTGCTAACACCTCCTCCTAATGAACCTCAATCCCATCTAGTCTAAGAGCCTGTATCTCAATATTCTCCTCAATAAAACTGTCTTTTTCCTGTGTGAATATTGATGAAAAATATTCATTTAGTGCCTCTCCTATTTCTTCAGACTGCACGCACAACTTCCCACTACTGTCCTTGATTGGCTGTAATCTTACCTGAGTCATTCTTTTATTCCTGACATAGCTACAGAAAGCTTTAGGGCTTTGCTTGATCCTATCTGCCAAAGACTTCTCATTTCCCCTCTTGGATCTTCTTAGCTCTCTCTTAAGGTCCTCCCTGGCTAACTTGTATCTCTCAAGCACTCTAACTGAGTCTTCACATCTCATCTTTACATA
This sequence comes from Chiloscyllium punctatum, assembly GCF_047496795.1. Taxonomy (NCBI): domain Eukaryota; kingdom Metazoa; phylum Chordata; class Chondrichthyes; order Orectolobiformes; family Hemiscylliidae; genus Chiloscyllium; species Chiloscyllium punctatum. The sequence continues at coordinate 18,373,097 of NC_092778.1, forward strand.
AGCCTTCCTCCTCTTGACAAGAGATTCACTTTCTTTAGTAAACCACGGCTCCCTCGCTCGACCATTCCTCCCTGCCTGACTGGTACATACTTACGCAATAGTTGTTCCTTGAACAAACTCCACGTTTCAGTTGTGCCCATTCCTGCAGTTTCCTTCCCCATCCTATGCACTCTCTATCTTGCCTAATCGCTTCGTAATTGCCTTTCTCCCAGCTATGACTCTTACCCTGCGGTATATATCTCTCCCTTTCCATCACTAAAGTAAGCATAACCGAATTGTGGTCACTATCACCAAAGTGCTCACCTATCTACAAATCTAACACCTATCCTGGTTCATTACCCAGTACCAAATCCAATGTGGCCTCGCCCCTTGTTGGCCTGTCTACATACTGTGTCAGGAAACCCACCTGCACACACTGGGCAAAAACTGACCCATTTAAAATACTCGAACAAAAGCGTTTCCAGTCAACTTTTTGGAAAGTCAGAGACTCCATAACAACTACCCTGTTACTCTCACTCCTATCCAGAATCATCTTTGCAATCCTTTCCTTCACATCACTGGAACTATTCGGAGGCCTATGGAAAATTCCCAACAGGGTGACCTCTCCTTTCCTGTTTCTAACCTCAGCCCAAACTACCTCCAGCGACAAATCCTCCTCAAACATCCTTTGTGCCACTGTAATACTGTTCATTATTGCAACCTTTATGTTCCACACCCCTCACCCTCTATGTAATGGCTGCACATTGCAAAACAATGCAGAAGACTAAACCTCATGTAAAAGTTCCTTTGTTATAGGGGAAGGTTAAAAGAACATGAGGTATTCTCAGAAAGATAGAATGCTGTGATGTTTGGAGATGAAGCCAGTCTACATGGATTAGATTAGATTCCCTACAGTGAGGAAACAGGCCCTTTGGCCCAACAAGTCCACACCGACCCTCCGAGGAGTGACCCACCTAGACCCATTTCTCTCTGTCTAATGCACCTAATACTACGGGCAATTTAGCATGGCCAATTCACTTGACCTGCACATCTTTGGACTGTGGGAGGAAACCAGAGCAACCCACGCAGACATGGGGAAAATGTGCAAACTCCACACAGACAGTTGCCTAAAGCTGGAATCAAACCTGGGTCCTTGGCGCTGTGAGGCAACAATGTTAACCACTGAACCACCATGCCGCCCTGAAGATGGAGAGTCATTTGGCTTGACAGCAAAGAATCAGAGATTAGCACCATATTTCTTTAGAAATTGGGTCTTCACATGGTAAATGATTGAGCACTAGTATGAAGTAGTTAGCTTGGCAGAACAGCACAATACAGGAGCCAGTTTGCTAGAGAGTGAAGGTTTTGTCTATATTCTGTTGCAAAAGTTCTGGAGGTTAACACTGAGAGTCCTGGAGACGTCTAACGGACAAACATTGGGAAGTTCAAAGTGTACTGTGTCGCCTGCTAGTCAGTTAATACACATGGCTGTGAGCACGGAGGAGTTCAGTTTCTGACTAGTGTTGGACAATGGATGGAGACCATACAGTCAGGCATACAGCAAGAGTCTGGCTCCAGGTCCTGAACTGCTCAAGACCATCCAGTGACCATTGAAGAATGCTCAGCAAACCTCCCACTTCCTAGATTGGAGCCACCAAGGATACCACTGAGATTTTCTCAAATCTGCTGTTTAGTCCTACGTCAACTGGTAATTATGAGAGTAATCTTTTGTTGTCCTGGAATTTGGTATCATTGTTCATAACTTAATGATGGGAAACACAGGCGTACAACTGGAAGACAATGAGGTCGGAGTTAGAAGAATGGTTTTAAAGACAGAGGAACTGTTGATGGATATGGACGGCAAGAATGGTTCAGGTTAATGCTCTGTCAAGTATGAGTTGACCTCAGGATTCTGGAGGATCAGTGGGCACTGCTGGACCAGTGTTCCTTCCTCTTTGTGCTGCTCTTCCACATTTTCCATTCCTCCCTGCTGAGTTGGTGACCGCCTGTTGAAAATTGAGCAGCAGGCAGAAACGAAACATGTTGGAGACACATTCCAGGAGCATCTCAGAGCTTCCCCTGAATGGTCAAGGTAGTGGAACCTGTCTCTGAGTATGCTGTTCTACTCAGTAAGTTTTCTGATGGCATCATTGTTCTGTATCAGTCAGGTTGGTCCTGGAAGGAGTCGCAACTAATTTCTGGAAGGAAATTCCTGAATGGAACTTTGCTATATTACTGACAGTCCACGAACTTCATAATAACAGTCTCCCAGTGACAGTCTTACAGTCTCCCAGTGACAGCCTAACAGCCTCTCAATGGCAGTCTAATACCATCACAATGGCAGTCTAATACCATCATAGTACACTCCACTAACTTCACAGTGAAAATCAACTGACCTCAGAGTGACAGTGTAATGGTCTCCCCGTGACAGTGTAAGTCTCCTAGTGACAGTCTAACCACTTCACAGTGAAAGCAAAGTGACAGTCAACCAAACTCAAAGTGACAATCTTACAGCTTCACAGCAACAGTTAAACCTACATTGATTGTTCACCAGTCACACAATTACAGTCTAACTGCCTCACACTGAAAGTCAACTGACCCCACAGTGACAACTCAAACTGATTGTTCAATCAGCCACAAATTTCTGTCTAAAAGTTTCACAGTGACAGTCTGACATCGCGACAGTGACAATCTAATGGACTCGGCAATTGTCTAATAACTTAAGCATAACTGAATCAGGATGATCGTTGGCCGTGACATGCACACGGGCTCATTAATTGCCCCCATGTTTGGACAGGATTGTCAATGTTCAAGTGTGTAAGTGATTTTTAGACAGAGGAGACAGTTGCGTTTCTGGAAGTGTAGATATTTTTCTGAGAAGGAAGTGATGGCCTCAGAAGCAAAATAGCTGGGCCTGTTGGAGTTTGAGGACAATGCAGGGTGAATAAACTGCTTGCTATCACATTGTGAGGGAGACCAGCAATATAGAGGGGATTATATCCCCAATGACTTGCTGCATGATAAAGTCTCTCTTTATGTCACCACAGTTTCTTTCGTCAACGACTTTCAACCTCTGCCACTTGGTTCTAGAAATTTCCACCAGAGGAAACAGTGTCTCCCTCCCTGTCCAAATACCTCAACCAAATCTCCTTCTCTTCAAAGAAAATGGCTCCAGCTTTTTTTAATGTAACTGAAGTTTCTCATCCCTGGAACCTTTGTGTGAATCCTTTCTGCAAGCTCTTCAATGCTTCCAAGTTCCCAGAGCGGGATGGATTATTTCAGCTGAGGCGGAACCAGTATTTTACACAACTTAACCATTTGTCTCTTTGATCTTACCCTCAGCTGCTGTTGTTGCTCATCCTGCTTGTAACCAGGGGATGTGCTGTCAAGGAATACTCCTCCTAATTGTCTTGCGTTGGCCTCTCTCATTCACTGGCACTTGCCTGCAGCTAGGCCTGTGGCTTCCATCAACCAATTACTCCCAGGTTGACCCCTTTTTCTGCTGCCCTCCACTTTGCCCTCTAGAATAGATCTCTGTCTCTTTTCAGCTCTGATCAAGTGGCTAAAATACTGACATTTTCTTTTCCTGATGTAATTTCTTTGGAGTTATTTTTGCTCTTGCAATTTCAAGCAGCTCTCCATTTATAGTGTAATCTGTATGTGGAATTAAATCTTGGCATGTTGTCTAGATTTCATAGGAAAGTAGACAGAATGCAACATCTTAAGAGGTTTTTTTTTCTTGTTACAAGCTTGAGTTTTCTTGTTGTCAACACATCCGTCATCCTCACAAAATTACCTCTGACGACTACCTCCTGTCTTTCTGCCTTGTGCATTATATCTGCCATCTCTATTAACATGTGGTTGAACTAGACAAAGGTATTGATTTGTTCCTGTGTAACTTCAATCTTCGTTTCAGTTCCTTCGAATCTGTTCCTTCTAACTACCATTGTTTTTGGCATTTACACTCAGTTTCTAGATTTTATTTGACCTTCAATATTTTGTGGGGCCTATTCTAAGTCTGCAAATAGTTGTGAGCATATTACAAATTTGTTATTTTCGTGCCCCCAGATTTTGCCTTAGGAATGACACAATCCAAAGATGTGCAGCTTAAGTAAATTGCCCATTGTGTTCAGGGATGTATAGGTTAGGAGCATTAGTCAGGGGTAAATGAAGAGTAATAGAATAGGGGAATGGGTCTGGGTGGTTTACTCTTTGGAGTGTTGGTATGGACTTGTTGGGCCAAATGGCCTGTTTCCATATTGTAGGGATTCTATGACTCTACAATGACACCTAATTCTCTGAATGTTTCTTCTGCCTATAGATTGAATGATTTTGACAACAGTACACCATTTTGTTGTACTCCTTTCTTCACTTGGAATATGTCTGACTGTTTCTCTTATAATTTGATGTCTTGCTAATAACACCAGGAATATATTTTGTTTTATTAATTCCTCATCTAACCTGCTTTGTCATCAAATATAGATCCATGTCCCTGTACTCCTCCAGTCTCTTTAGATTTGCACTCTCCATTTCATACTGTCTAATTCCAACTAAAATAAATCACTTCACACCTCTCACATCGAAGTTCATCTGTCACCTATCCACCAATTTGTCAATGTCATTTTGAAGTTTGCCACTACCCTTCTCCCAGTTTACAATGCTTCCAGGGGACATCCTAACACTGACCACTGGAGAAGTCTGGTCTGAGAAACATCCAGTAATCGTTATGCCCTATTTCTTGTGACCTAGCTACTTCTGTGCTGTTATCATCCAAACAGACACAGGGAGAACGTGCAAACTCCACACGTACAGTCACCCAAGGCTGGAATCAAACCAGGGCCCCTGGCGCATGTGAGGCAGCAGTGCTAACACTGAGCTACTGTGCTAAACCAATTATGACATATGAAAGGCAACTGAATCAACAACACCCATATATACAATCACGCACAGCCATTAATATACCAGTAAGTCCACAATGACTTCATTGCTAACCATTGTATCATTTTGAAGTAGATCCTGAGCTGCCCAATGAACATATGGATTAGCAACAGACCAGGCCATTCAGCCCATTGAGCCTGCTCTGCCATTCAATCAGATCATAGCTGATTAGATTGTGGCTTCCACTGTCCTGTCTAAACCAAAAGCTTTCGACTCCATTGCTGATCAAGAATCTATCTACAGCAAATGACTGTGGGGAAAAGAGTTTCACAAAATTCGCAAACACCTGAGGGAGAAAACAAATCGCACTTCTCCATCTGAAATGGAAGACCCTTTGGTTTAAATAGTGTCTCCAAGTTTGAGTCTCTTACACAAGTGGAAACATCCTTTCAGCATTCACACTGTCAGCATTCTCTCAGGAACTCTTATATTTCATACATAAGATGAGCTCCCATTCTTTTATAATTCAATAGGTATATCACATCACACATAAACTGGTAGCTAACTTTTTTAAAATCTGCAAATAACTGTCACATTAACAAATAAACCTTAATATATTAAAAACAAAACCTGAATATAGCAAGACCTGACAAGGTCTTGGGCTGGTGAGTGGTAAGTAACACTTGCGTCATACAAGTGCCAAGCAATGGCCACCTCCAACAAGAGACAATCTAATGATCACTCCTTGACATTTAATGGCCAATAAGGTCAGGGAGTAGGGATTCTGTGGCAAGGAAGATCCCCCCATGACTCTCCAGAGTCTGTCCACCATCTACAACCACATGACCAGGAGTGTGATGGAATGATTCTCCCTTTGCCTGAATGAGTGAGCCTCAAACAACAACAATGCCATCCAGGACAAAGCTGCCCATTTGACTGGCACCCCATCAGGCATTTAAAGAATTCACACCCTCCACCACCGCACAGTGACAGCAGTGTGTACCGTCTCCAAGATGCACTCCAGTCACTCACCCAGGCTTGTTCAATAGCACCTTCTAAATCTGTGACTTGTACCACCTATAAGGACAGTGGCAGCAGATACATGGGAACACCACCCACTCCAAATGCTCCTCCGAGCCCCCACACCACCTTGACTTGGAACAAAATCGCGTTCCTTCACTGTCACTGCGTAAACGTGCCTCGAACCCTCTTCCCAACAGCACTGTGACTATTGATGTCCCTGTGGATTGCAGTGGTTCAAGATGGCACCTCATTGCCACCTTTCCAAATGCAGTTTGGGATGGACAATAATTGCTGCCCTGGCCAACAGTGCCGACACCGACTTTCAAAATAGAAAAAAAAGCAGCAAATCATTGTTACTGAATTTTAAACCTCTGCCAATTGCCTTTGATATAAAATGTATTTATTTCCCAACTTTCTTCTGAAGAAAACAATTTAGTTTTCTAAGAGATTGATACACAAAGATGGTGAGCAGTCCATATTAATATGGGCAGCACGGTGGCCCAGTGGTTAGAACTGGTGTGTTACATTGCTCGATTCCAGCCTTGGGCAACAGTCTGAGTGGAGTTTGCACCATCTGCCATCTACGTGCGTTACCTCTGGGTATTCCAGTTTCCTCCCACAATCCAAAGATGTGCAGGTCAGATGGATTGACCATGCTAAATTGCCCATAGCAAAGAGGGATGTGCAGGCTATGTGGACTAGCCATGGGAAATGCAGGGTTACAGGGATAGGGTAGGAGTTTGAGTCTGGGTGGGAATGCTTTTTGGAGGGTTGGTGTGGACTTGATGGGCTGAATGGCCTGTTTGCACATTGTACGGATTCTACATGTTACTGCTTCTGAGACCAGGACTATTTCAATTGGTATTTTTTTAAAAATGCTGATTATGGATATTTTTGTATTAACCTGTTCCGAGATGTATAAGCACACCTCTGGAATAGATGGGACTTGAACCTAGATCCTTTAATCTGGAGGTAGGATCACCAACACCCTGTTATAAGAACCTACCATTATTATTGTGTACTTTACATTCAGCTTACACATTGTCATTGATTTTGAAATAACCACTTTAAAAATGCACTTAACTTCCCAAGCAAGAAAATTGCAAGCCCAAATGAAAGACTTAACCGACAATAAAGTTAAAAATCACACAACACCAGGTTATAGTCGAACAGGTTTAATTGGAAGCACTAGCTTTTGAAGTGCTGCTCCTTCATCAGGTGGTTGTGGAGGACACAATTCTAAGGCACAGAATTTATAACAAGAATTTACAGTGTGATGTAACTGAAATTATACATTGAAAAGTATTGTAATTGTCTGTTGAGTCTTTCATCTGTTCCAATACCATGATAGATTCACTTCTTTCATGTGTAAATCACAATACCTTTTTTTAAAAGTTGCATTCTCGGGTTAGCTGTAACAATTGGTGTTAGCGAGACAATGTGTTCACTTAACCAAAAATAGGTGCTGTCAAGTAACACTCAATGGGTTCTTTTCAATTATTTCCTGACTGGCACCTTTAGCAATAAGAGGTTGGGACCAAAGCATGTCTTGAAATGACGCTGTGGTGCCTCAGTCAGGGAGCACCACGTTCTGTGAACCTTGGCTTTTGGATGATGAGAATGGACATGAAAGCTCTCCCTGTTCACCTTCTCATTATCCACAAATATCCACTTACACAGCATGCCACTGGCTCGACAGCTTCAGGATCTCTACCACAAAGCTGTTCAGTTTTCAGTACGGTTTGACTTGAGCACACAGCTGGTGGTCTGAAATCTTTGACATTTATCAGTTCCTGAGTAAGCTTTCTGAATTTGGGACGTGTGTCAAGAGGGCAGAACAGCTTTAATTTCCAGAATGAGCAAGCTATGTGAATTTCTCACAATGTAGAGACTGCGGAGCACAATGTTGGTATTCTGCATGATTCTGAACAAAAGTTTCCGAAACATAGATATTTCGAACCACGTTTCTCTGTACTTGCTTCAACCCCCTAAATTCATTAAGCTTTTGCTTAAGCCATCTATATTAATTAACCTTAACACTTCTGGGATTTGGAGTTGACACTAACAGCACAGTGGGAGGAAAGGGAGAGGTATTGAGTCAGAAGTCATTTCTATGAGTTCTTTATCAATTCACATGATGTTAGGAATTCTAGTACAGCCAAGAAAACCTGTCTATCTTTCCTCTTTATTTAGACGTATTTGCTGGCACTAAAATGCAATTAAACATAAACTGATTGCCATTAGGCTATCTGCAACACATCAATCAAGCAGCATTACTTAAAATTGATAGATGTGTATACATGGCCTATTACCAATCCTCAAGACGAGGTTCATGGAGATGTACAGCACAGAAGCAAATCCTTCAGTTCAACTCGTCCATGCTGACCAGATATCCTAAACTAATCAAGTTCCATTTGCCATCATTTGGTCCATATCCCTCTAACCCTTCCTATTCATATGTCCATCCAGATGCCTTTTAAATGTTGTAATTGTACTAGCCTCCACCATTTCCTCTGGCAGCTCATTCCATACCCGCACCACACTCTACATGAAAACATTGCCCCTTAGATCTCTTTCAAATCTTTCCCCTCTCACCTATGCCCGCTAGGTTTGCACTCCCCTGCCCTGGGGAAAAGACTTTGGCCGTTCACCTTATCCATGCCCCTCATGATTTAATTAATCTCAGTAGGGCCACCCCTCAGCCTCCGATACTCTAGGGACGATGATGCCAGCCTATTCAGCCTCTCCCTATGAATCATTTCTGAACTCTTTCAAGTTTAACAACATCTTTCCTAAAGAAGGGAGAGCAGAATTGAATGCAGTTATCCAAAAGCCTAACCAATGTCCTGTACAGGCGCAGCATGACCTTCCAACTCCATTACTCAATAAAGGAAATGACCAATAAAGGCAAGTAAACCAAGTGCCTTCTTCACTATCCTGTCCATTAACTAGATGTTCTATGTTCTATTGCTGAATCCATGAGTTCTATTATAGAATCCCTACAGTGTGGAAACAGGCCGTTCAACCGAACAAGTCTACATCAACCCTCCGAAGAGTAACCCATTCCCCATTACTCTACATTTACCCCTGATTAATACACATAACCTACTCATCCCTGAACACTATGAGCAATTTTGCATGGTCAATTCACCTAACCTGCACATCTGTGGATTCTGGGAGGAAACTGGAATACACAGAGGAAGCCCACATAAACATGGGGAGAACATGCAGACTTCACACAGACAGTTGCCTGAGGCTGGAATCGAGCCTGGGTCCCTGGCGCTGTGAGGCAGCTGTGCTAACCACCATGCCACACACACACACCCCCCCCCCCACACCCCCACCCCGCGTTGATGATCTATAACACTATCAATAGCACAATAGCATAAATGACTTTCTTGGCAACAGTCAGATGACCGCCAGGGTCGAAAGTAATGTGCACTATTTAGAAAAATGCTAAATCTATATTTTTGACTTTTCATTGGTTTACCACTCAACACCCTCATTACTAATTCTGGATTAGTGGTGCTGGAAGAGCACAGCAGTTCAGGCAGCATCCAAGTAGCTTCGAAATCGACGTTTTGGGCAAAAGCCCTTCATCAGGAATAAATCCAGAATCTGGTTTCCAGCATCTGCAGTCATTTTTTTTACCACCCTCATTACTAAAAACAGACTAAGGGAGCTCCTTGGACTTGTACATAAGCTGGTTGCAGGAACAGGAGAACTGAGGCAGGAAAGGGTATACCCATCCACTCCCAGTCCTCCGTATCCTCCTCCATGTGCCTGGTATGAGATGTAACCAAGTTGTATCTGCCTAGGGAAGACCATGGCGATCTCAGGGTTATGTTTAAGGGATAAAAACAGCCGAAAAACATTTCCTTCCCCTGACCACAGGATGTTTGGCTGAATTCAGAAGGTGAATTCTGGGGTAAATAGTCATTTTAACTGCTATACATTTACGTTAATGATAGTAGGTGAAGGCAGTGGGCTCATAGTTCAATCCACCTGTCTAATATTTCAGGCACAGAAACACAAATGGCTGGAAAAGCTCAGCAGGTCAGGACAGTATTGGTGGAGAGAAAGCAGAGTTAATGTTTCGCGTGAAGAGACCCTTCGGCAGAACGAATACTTTACCGCGACAGATGGCGAAATTTGAACGCAATAAAAATCTGGGAAAGAAAGCTGGCCTCAGAGTATTGTTGATTGTTGTAAATGCCCATCTGATTCACTACAGGCATTTAGGGAGGGAAATTGGTGTCCTTCCCTGGTCTGGCCTACATGTGACTTCAGACCCACAGCACTCTGGTTGACATTTAACTGCCTTCTGGACAATTAGGGATGGATAGTAAGTGCCCCCATTCTGTGAATGAAGACGTTTCTCCTGCATTTCCTCAGAGTGGAGTATTCCTAAGGTCGTCAAAAGAGTCAGCTCCATTAAATGTTTATGATGCAAAAGCCAATGCTTAGCTCTCAATGTAAATGAAGTAATTCCAGCTTTCTTTGTTTTAGGTGAGAAGTGTCGGAATTTTATTGATCTGGCTCCGGCGTCTGAGAGAAGTGAGTAACAAAAACACGTCTGTGCGTTCCCTACTCAGTGGCCTGACCTCTTAAAGTGAAACCATCGTCGGGAAGTTGCGTGCAGTACTTATGGATTGGACGGCAGGAGGTTAGGATTTGGTGAAAATGACAACGGGCAGAAAAGCAGTGTGTGATTCCCTTTAAAAAGAAATGGTGCTTTGTCTGTGCTTGGAGGTTGTACGTATTGTACAGAGAACTTCAAATATTGAAATAATTGTATCAAAAGGCCTTACAAGTGGCAAAAATGAGTTTGAATTAATTTAAACCAAGCAATTCAAAGCCAGTTGAATTTAAAACTGATGGCGTTGACAACCTGAAACCAGTCATGTTATAAGAATGTGATGTGTGATGAGGGGCACTTAAGGGAGGATATTTGAAAATTGGGAGAGAGCCAACTGCCATCTGAAGAGATAAGAACTTTCTGGTTCTCGGAGAAACAAAGTACTCATAAAGGTAGGCGGCAGTCTTAGATAATCTTCCTGACATCGGAGTTTGGGGAGAGAGGCATTCAGAACAGAAGAAATTACAGCAGAAACAGAAGAAGAAAGACTGGAGAGACAGAGGAGCATTTTGGAAGACCCATTCTGTGTGAACTCTGACAGACTAAGTTTTAATTTCTTGTTTTCTTGTTACTTGGATTTATATAAGTGGGACTTGTATTTATTTGAACAGCATCCTATTAGAATTTAAGTAAGGGAATAGTTAGTACTTAAGGGGGCATTTGTCTGGTTTGTTAGCAATTCTGTTAATTTGTTCACTGTTGGAGTTAGATACTTCTTGAATGTAGAGTGAGTGAAAGGATTTCATTTCATTTGACTGCTCTTTTATAACAGATTGGGCAGGGGGGAGAGGGTGTGAGGGGTAAGTTATACCACTTGGCAGACTTCTTTAGCAGATTACGAGACAGGACGAGCTTCTCTGGGTGTTGCGGTTTTAATTATCAGAGGAGTGTCGACCTCTGCTTTGTAACACTACAAGTTAAGTTGATTGACAGAAAATGTTTCGTACATCTTGAAATCACTTACGTATGCAATACTTTGAGGGGAGGTGACAATCTGGTGGAATTATCGCTGGACTGCTCATCCAGAGAGTCAGGGAATGTTCCGGGGACCTGGGTTTGAGCCCCATTGTGGGCAGGTGGTGGAATTTGAATTCAATACGAATCTGGAATTAAGGGACTAATGAAATGATTGTCAGGAAAGCCCCATCTGGTTAGGTAATGTCCTTTATGGAAGGACACTGCCACCCTTCATGTGGACGGACTGGTCACAAAGGCCCAACAATGTCTCTTCTTCCTCAGGCAGCTGAGGAAATTTGGCATGTCAGTGAATACCCTCGCCAACTTTTAGAGGTGCGCCATCGAGAGCATTCCGTCTGGATGTACCACTACCTGGTATGGCAACTTTACCATCCAAGATCGGAGACGGTTACAGAGAGTGGTGAACTCGGCCCGGACAATCACAAAGACCAACCTCCCATCTATAGAATCCATCTACCAGGCCCGCTGTCAAGGAAAGGCTGCCAGGATTCTCAAAGATCCATCCCACCCTGGCAATGTTTCTCTACAACCTCTACAACTGGGGAGAGGTACAGAAGCCTGAGAACGCATCAGCCGGTTTTGTAACAATTTCGACCCTACTATTGTTAGAATACCGAATGGACTCACAAACTCTTAACATTCTTGTGTACCTGTATTTTTGTTTTTGCTGCTGTTTACCCATTATTTACTTATCTATGCTATTTAACTCTGTGATCTGCCTGCATTGCTCGCAAGACAAAGCTTTTCACTGTGCCTTGGTACACGTGGCAATAAATTCAATTCAACTCAATTCAATTCAATCCTTACTTGCTCTGGCCTACATGTGGCTCCAGACCCACAGCAATAAATGTTGGCCTAGCCAGTGATGCCTCATCCTGTGAACGAACAAAAGCAATATATTTTCTTGAATTGTGTATTCAACTAACAATGCATGAAAAATCATGTTCTGACCTCAGTTATGAGCAACAAAAGTTTTGCATCAGGACCCCGAAATTATTCTGTGAAATGCTGCCCCGGAGTTCGCTCTGGCTGTAACGAAAGAGTTCCTTGAAATGCCCCGAAGCTCATCAGCACGTCACCACTCATTAATCCCAGCGAGCTGAGGACAACTTCAGAAGATTAGACATCTCAGAATGGCATTGACATCCTTGTCAGCCATGGCTCGGTTGCTATTGGACTGGCCATGGAGTCATGAAGCTCCGAGTTCAAGAGCGTGAGCGTCAAAATCGAAAATCAAGAAGCCCGAGCATTACTGAGGGAGTGCCGGTTTATTGGCGATGAAGTCTTTCAGGTGACCCATCCCCATCTGCCTGCGTGGATAGGTGTAAAACAAATCCCATGATGCTATTCTGAAGGAGAGCACGGAGTTCTGTTTGATGGCCTGGCCAATGTTCCTCCCTCAGTTAACATCTCAAAGACAGATTATTACATCATTTTCACGCTGTTGCGAGTGGGACCTTTCTGCTTACACAGCAAATTTTGTTTTAACCAAAGGGATAGCAATGGTCTAGCAGTAGTACCACCAAGCCAGAGACCCAGGGACCTGGGATTAAATCCCACCATGGCGGAATTTGAACTCAATTTAAAAGAAATCTGGAATTAAGAATCCACTGATAACCATGAATCCATTTCTGATTGTCAGGGGAAAAAAGTCCCAGCTGGTTCACTAACGTCCTTTAGGGAAGGACACTGCCGTCCTTACTTGCTCTGGTCTCCAAGTGACTCCAGACCCTCAGCAATGTGGTTGACCTTTAACTGCTCTCTGGGCAATTAGGAATAGGCAATAAATGTTGCCTGGCCAGTGACATCACCATCCCGTGAATGAATAAAGAAAAAAAGGCACTTTATGATAGGCATTCTTGAAAAAAACGCCAAAACCTATCTACCTCAAATATTACATTTTTACTGTATTATTGCAAAGTCTGAGTAGTAAGTTGAGGGTGTGAATGAGAAAGCTCACTGCCAGTAAGTTTTATTTTAGGTGAAGTTGCATTATTATTTATGTGATTTATGTTATAAATAAAGTATAACAGTAATGTGTATACCTCCTGCATTACATTTCTATTACTTAGTGTGCATGTTTATATTGATTATGTGGAACTCTTGATCAACTGGAATATTTGATCAACCATTCCTATACATGCCAATTAATAATTAGTAAGAGGTTTGCCATATGTTAGTTTTGCATTTACTACAATTCAGTAATGACTATGAAAAGAAGTAATTCGTTGTAATTTGAGAGATTGGTGGAACATTAAGAACTGACTGTAACAGCTTCTATAGGTATGTGAAGGGAAAAAGATAAAGGTGAAGATAAATCTCAATCCATTGCCCTCAACAACAGGGGCATTTATAATGGGCTCAGTGAAATGGTTGACTGACTAAATACATACTTTGGTTCGGTGTTCACAAACAAGGACAGAAATAACATACCAGAAATGTCGGTGAACACAGGGAGAGGGAGGAACTGTAAGAAATAATTATTAGGGCAATGGTGTGGGGGAAATTAATGGAATTGAAGATCAATAAATCCCCAAGCCCTGATAATCTACATCTCAGAGTAGTTAAAGAAGTGGCCAGAGGACTAATTGATGCATTGGTGGTCATTTTCCAAGATTCTATGGACTCTGGAACAGTTCCTGCAGATTGCAGGGTAACTAATGTGACCCCCGTATGTAAGGAGGGAGGAAGAGTGAAAACCGTGAATTATAGACCTGACCTCAGTAGTAGGGAAACTGAGAGAGTCCATTATAAAAGTATTAGTAGCTGAGCATTTGGAAATTAGTGTTAGGATCTTGGAGAATCAGCGTGGATTTGTAAAAAGGAAATTATACTTGACAAATCTACAGGAATTCTTCAAGGATGTAAGTAGTATCACTGCTGCTACATGCCTGGAGGTCGCTTTGCCCTGGTACCGGATGTAATCTGACGTCTGGAGCAAGGGATAATCCTGTTTAATGTTAATCAGGGCTGCATGGAGTCCCTGTCTTTTACAAACCTTGGCCATTACCATATGAAAATTTAACACGTTTGACAAAAATTGTTCCTCCTGCTTTTTCAATGGAGGACCAACCATTTCTGTTATGCATGAGATGAACAGAGTGATTTCAGTTTGAGATATTAAATTCCTGTACTCTGCTATGCCGCAATTTAATTTCAGAGATAAGGGAACATCATTGAAACGTTGAAGGCCATCCGGTTCGACAGCATGAAGTCAAAGACCACAGCATGTTCATATACACAATGCTGTGCCAAGCACCTCCCTGGTCTGATGTACAAGCTGAGCAATGGTCGCTTCGAGAATTTTATGAAATAAAAGTTGAACAAAAATGCCCAGATTTCCAAAGCTGGGATGTTTGTAAAGGCTAACAGATGCAATATTGCCGAACCTTTCAGCAGACACCTGCCTGAGTCTGAGCAGTATTTCTCAGAACGGCTGGGAAAGTGGCTGGACAAGGGAGTTCCCAGACAGCATTGTGAAAACTCAGTCAGCGTGGCCATCAGGGTAAGAGAATTGGACTGGGGTAGGCATTTGCTCTATAGTGCCCTTCAGAACTGCGTTCAATTCTGGGTCGCCACATTACAAGAGGGCTGTGGAGGCTCCGAAGAGGATGCAGGAGAGGTTTAGATTAGATTAGATTAGATTACTTAGATTACTTACAGTGTGGAAACAGGCCCTTCGGCCCAACAAGTCCACACTGCCCCGCCAAAGCGTAACCCACCCATACCCCTACATCTACATCTACCCCTTACCTAACACTACAGGCAATTTAGCATGGCCAATTCACCTGACCTGCACATCTTTGGATTGTGGGAGGAAACTGGAGCACCCGGAGGAAACCCACGCAGACACAGGGAGAACGTGCAAACTCCACACAGTCAGTCGCCTGAGGCGGGAATTGAACACTGTTTACCAGGATGCTGCCCGGTTTGGAGGGTATGAGCTATATGGACAGCCTAGAAAAACTCAGGTGGTTTTCTCCGGAGTGGCGGAGACTGAGGGGAGACTTGATAGAGGTCTACAAAACTATGAGATTCATAGATATAGTTGACAGTCAGAATCTTTTCCCAGGGTTGAAATGTCTAATACGAGGGGGAATGCATTTAAGGTGAGAGGGGGTAAGTTCAAAGGAGATGTGAGTGGCACATGAGGGGACAGTGGTATGAGGCTGGAAGGCACATACAATAGGTGGATGGGGTGGGGATGAAGGTGATAGGTCAGAGAGGAGGGTGGAGTGGATAGGTGGAAAGGAAGATAGGCAGATAGGACAGATCATGAGGATGGTGCTGAGCTGGAAGTTTGGAACTGGGGTGAGGTGGGGACAAGGAAATGAGGAGACTGATGAATTCCACATTGATGCCACGGGATTGAGGTGTTCCGAGGTGGAAGATGAGGCGTTCTTCTTCCAGGCGTCGGGTGGTGAGGGATTGGTGGTGAAGAAGGCCCAGGACCTCCATGTCCTCGGCAGAGTAGGAGGGGGAGTTGAAATGTTAGGCCACAGGGCTGTGGAGTTGATTGGTGCGGGTGTCCTGGAGATGTTCCCCAAAGTGCTCTGTGAGAAGGCTTACAGCCTCCCCAATGTAGAGGAGACCGCATCGGGAGCAATGGATACAATAAATGACATTGGTGGATGTGTAGGTGAAACTTTGATGGATGTGGAAGGTTTCTTTGGGGCCTTGAATGGAGGTGAGGGAGGAGGTGTGGGTGCAGGTTTTGCAATTCCTGCGGTGGCAGGGGAAAGTGCCAGGATGGGAGGGTGGGTTGTAGGGGGGGGCATGGACCTGACCAGGTAGTCACGGAGGGAACAGTCTTTGCGGAAGGCGGAAAGGGGTGGGGAGGGAAATATATCCCTGGTGGCGGGGTCTGTTTGGAGGTGGCGGAAATGTCGGAGGATGATGTGGTTTATGCAAAGGTAGGTAGGGTGGAAGGTGAGCACCGAGGGGGTTCTGTCCGCATCAGCCACTGATATTTCCGCCACCTCCAAACGGACCCCACTACCAGGGATATATTTCCCTCCCCACCCCTTTCCGCTTTCCGCAAAAGCCATTCCCTCCGTGACTACCTGGTCAGGCCCACCCCCCCCAAAAACCCACCTTCTCCTCCTAGCCACTGCAGGAATTGCAAAACCTGCGCCCACACCTCCTCCCTCACCTCCATCCAAAGCCCCAAAGGAGCCTTCCACATCCATCAAAGTTTCACCTGCACATCCACCAATGTCATTTATTGTATCCATTGCTCCCGATGCGGTCTCCTCTACACTGGGGAGACTGGACACCTCCTAGCAGAGCACTTTAGGGAACATCTCCAGGACGCTCACACCAATCAACCCCACCGCCCCATGGCCCAACATTTTAACTTCCCCTCCCACTCTGCCCAGGACATGCAGGTCCTGGGCCTCCTCCACCACCACTCCCTCACCAATCGATGTTTGGAGGAAGAATGCCTCATCTTCTGCCTGGGAACACTTCAGCCCCAGGGCATCAAAGTGGACTTCACCAGTTTCTTCACTTCTCCTCCCCCCACCTTACTCCAGTTCCAACCTTCCAGCTCAGCACCATCCTCATGACCTGTTCCACCTGCCAATCTCCCTTCCCACCTATCTGCACGACCCTCCTCTCTGACCTATCACCTTCGTCCCCACCTCCATCCACCCATTGTACTCTTTGCTGCCTTCTCCCCAGCTCCACCCCCCCTCCCATTTATCTCTCCACCCTGGAGGCTCCCTGCCTCCCTTCCTGATGAAGGGCTTTTGCCAGAAACGTCGACTTTCCTGCTCCTCGGATGCTGCCTGACCTGCTGTGCTTTTCCAACACCACTCTAATGTAGACTCTGGTTTCCAGCATCTGCAGTACCCACTTTTCCCTATGGTGGTTTCATACAGAGTCAAGCATACATCTCGAGTGACCAGACCAGAGGCCTGGCGATAGCTGGAAAGTCTCCGCAGTGAGCTTTTCTCCAAACGTATCTTGGCCCTGTCCCAATCTGCTGCGCTTCTTGAGAAAGCAATTTATACAATCAAATGGAAATAGTGATAGCCTGGCTCCTTAGCCCAGAAAAATAATTCAATATCTCACCATTATAAATCACAGTGAAAAAGACAAAACAGTGGAAGTTATTCCCTTTAGTGCAGTAAAGTTATTTATGTAGTAAAGTGCCAAACGAGTGCTTCTGACTGAGACCGTCTCAATCTGAGTGAGGTAAGATCTTCAATAGCAATTTACAATCACAAGGAAAGATTCAAACAAAACATCAACAGCGATAGAGATGGAGACACTGCAGTGCGATGATCTAGGATCAGATTAAACTCTTTTCAGTCAGCTCAGTTGGCTGCACAGCTGGTTTGTAATGTGGGGGTTTTGCCAAAAATTCAATTCCTGTACTGGCTGAGGTGACCACAAAGAGTTATGGAGTCATAAGGCATTGGAAACAGACCCTTCGGTCCAACTTGTCCATGCTGACCAAGTTTCTCAAACTAACCTACTCCAATTTGCCTTCATTTGGTCCATAGGCCTCTAAATGTTTCCTATTCATGTACCTGTCCAAATATTTTTTAAATGCTGTAACTGTACCTCCATCTACCACTTCCTCTGGCGCTTCACTCCACATACAAACCACTCTCTGTTTGAAAAGGTTGCCCCTTGGGTTCCTTTTAAATTTTTCTCTTCTCGCCTTAAAAATGTGCCCTCTAGCTTTGGACTCCCCTACCATTGAGGAAGGATCTTGGCTATTCACCTTATTAGGAAAGGTCCTACCTTCTCACCTTCACCCCTCGCTTGAGGTGTGGTGACCCTCAGGTTAAACCAGCACCAGTCGTCTCTCTGTAACATAAGAACAGTGTTATGGTCCACAGGAATGAGGGCAACGTTACCTTTTACTTTTAATCTCTTTTAGCGCTATTCAGTGCTTCCACAAGTGACACTGACGTAAGTCTTAAATTCCATGCAAACCCAAATTAGTTGCGAGGAGTCAGGATCTTTCTTATGCAAAGCAAAATGGATCGATCATGGCTGTGCAGTTAGGCTTGCTTCCTAACTTGGAGCTGCCCGCATGACAGCTCTTGGTTGTCTGAAAGTATAGCTGAAAAGGTGATGCTGGAAAAGCGCAGCAGGTCAGGCGGCATCCAAGGAGCAGGAGAATCGACGTTTTGGGCATTAACCCTTCTTCAGGAAAGCATATACAGTACAAGCAGAGAGGCTATTGTAGCACAGGGGTAGTGTTCCCACCTCTGAGCCAGGGAATCAGGGTTGAGGTCCCAGCTGCTCAAGTGGTATGGCGCAACAGCTCTGAATAGGTCGATTAGGTAAATATCTGTGTGAAAGTAGGAGGGATGAGAAAATGTTGGTGGAGAACAAAGCAAGAATTTTGTGCTCTCACTATCTGCAGTTTCCACTTTGCAGCCGCATTGTAGCAGTCTCTTACCACTGGTCCGCACAACGTCTGCAGCATTGGCCACCTTGTGTTCTGTGGCTGATAGTTCAGTCAATTAGCAGTGTATTGGGGATGAGGGCATGAATTGAACCTTTTCCATTTCTCCTGCTCTTCCTCCGATGATTACGGGACTTGTACCAGCAAGACAGTGGGAACTATATCATTTCTGCTTGAGCAAGTTGGAGGTCTGTGCAGAGGGAGAGAAGTGAGCGTGAAGGAGGCATTGGTCGGCATGTCAAGGTGAGATGGAGACTGGGAAGATTAGGTAAGAGCCAGTGTTGCTGGGTGAGTGATGGGAGATTGGGGGCTGAAGAGTCATGGAGTCATGTAGCACAGAAACAGACTGTTCGATCCAACCAGTCCATGGCGAACATGTTCCCCAACTAAGCTAATCCTAGCTGCCTGTGCTTAGCCCATATCCCTCCAAATATTCCCTATTCATGCACTTATCCTTTTTAAATGTTGTAACTGTATCCGCACCACTTTCTCTGGAAGTTCATTCCACACACAAATCACTCTCTGCGTTAAAAAAAAGTCTTTTTTACATTTTTCTCCCCTCCTCTTAAAAATAAGTCCCGCAGTCTTGAACTCCCCACACCCTATGGAAAGGACAGCTGCCATTCACCCCTCATGATTTTATAAACCTCCCCAAGTCACTCCCCAACCTCCAACATTTCAGTGAAAAAAAGGTCCCAGCCTATCCAGCCTCTCCTTATAACTCAATCCTGGCAACATCCTGGTAAATCTCTTCTGAACCCGCTCCAGATTGATAGCATCTTTCCAATACTCAGCAGTTGGTTGAGTATTGCTTGTGAGGTATCATCATAGAGTTGTAGAGATCTATAGCACAGAAAAAAATAAACTCTTCAGCCCATTAAACAACCCCCTAAACTCTCCTAATCCCATTTTCTAGCACTTGACTCACAGTCTTACATACCTTGGCATTGCAAGGTATTGCAATGTACAGTGTTATGAGGGTTTCTGCCTCTCCCACTCTTACAGGCAGTGAGCTCCAGATTCCCACCACCCTCTCGGTGACAAACTTTTTTCTCACCTCGCCTCTAAACCTTCTCCCCCTTGCCTTAAATCTTACCTTACCGCCGAGTCACTGATTACCCCCATCAAAGGGGAAAGTTTCTTCCTGCCTACTGTAGGAAGTCAAGCTAAGAAAAGTGAATGCCAGAAATCTGAAACAAAAACAGAAATTGCTGGAGAAACTCATCGGACTTGGCCCCAACTGTGTAGAGAAAGCAGGGTGAATGTTTCGAGTCCTTCTTCTGGTTAACATTGACTCTGCTTTCTCTGCACAGATACTCCCAGACCCGCTGAGTTTCTCGAGCAATTTCTGTTTTTGTCCCATTCTGTCCAATCTTCTTATAACTGGAACTCTCCAGCCCAAACAACATCCTTTTAAATCTCCTCTGCACCATCTCCAGTGCTATCACATCACTACGAAAATGTATATTCTAGTACTGCACACAATTCTCGATAGTTTATACAGTATTATCGGCCTATTCTTAAAGCTCTATACTTTGGTCATGTGCCCTGTTAACTTTGTTACCCACCTGTCCTGACACCTTGAGGGACTGGTGAACATGTGCTCCAAGCACCCTCTGATCCATGGTTCACCATGTGTGGAATCATTGAACCCCTACTGTGTGGTAGGAGGCCATTCAACCCACTGAGTTCATATCGTCCCTCCAAAGAGCATCCCACACTGATCCATCCCCTTACCCTATGACTACAACCCTGCATCTCCCATAGCTAATCCCCCCAACCTACACATGTCTGGACACCACATACACTGGTCCACCTAACCCACACACCTTTGCATTCCCTTACTTTCTGTCATGTGAAGATGTATTCACTTACCTTGTCTGTATGTGAGGTCATTAAGCTTTTATTGATTCACTTGCCAGTCTCTTTGCAATCACCTCTCAGGGCTGCATGGTCATCTTTGGGAGCTTCCTGTCGGTTTACAGGAAGAATTACCCTTCCCTGGATTCCTTGTTTCTCAGCAATACCTCTAACACGCATTGGTTCTTTGGATGCAATATTACTGAATCTGTAACTCCTCTCTGGTAACTGCTGAATTATTTCCAGTAATCTATTATTCAGAATTATGATAATCACCAGTAAGGACCACACCTGCAGCCAGGCGTGTCTCATTGACATGTTATCCACTTATTTTCAGAAACATTAGTCTGGGAGGCATAACAAGTAATTCGGACGAGAACAAGGAAGTACTGAGGTTTAAATGTGTGGCAATCCACTTTCGATCCAGGAAAGACAAAGGAATTTCTGACTAGTGACAAACTAGCAACCGGAGGAACAGTAATCCCTACAAAATGATGGAATGGGCACAAAGCAATTGTATAGAAAAGCTGATTAAATTGGTTCCTTTTAAAATGTAAATACATTTGCATCTAGGAAAAAATTATCCACAAAGGAAAGTACCTTTAAAAATGATCTTTGCTGCAACTAACCAACCAGGTCAATTGGTGACTGGAAGGTACTGGAGTCCAAAGAGAAAGACATTTTGTCTTCACTTGTCTAGACCTTTGGACAAACTCCATCTGGCTTATTACATTCAACCTGGCAACCACATCTCAAGATGTGGCTGAGTGAATGCAAAACAGATTAAGCAGAACAACTATTCAGGATAGGTTCCATAAACCTGTTCTCTCTGTTGCAGGAAGCTTGAAGGCTGATTTAGTTAAGTAATTCAATTTTTTTTATTCATTCACAGAGAAGTGGGCTTCACTGTCTGTGCTGTATTTATTGCCCATCCCTAGTTGCCATAGACCATAAGACATAGGAGCAGAAATTAGGCCATTCAGCCCATCGAGTCTGCTCCACCATTCAATCATGGCTGATAAGTTTCTCATTTCTGATGAAGGGGTTATGCCAGAAGCATCGCTTCTCCTGCTCCTCGGATGCTGCTTGAGCTGCTGTGCTTTACCAGCACCACACTCTCGACTCTGATCTCCAGCATCTGCAGTCCTCACTTTCTCCTCCCTGATAAGTTTCTCAACTCCATTCTCCCACTCTTCACACTCAAGGACCTATCTATCTCAGTCTTAAATATACTCATCATTTGGAGATACCGGTGTTAGACTGGGGTGTACAAAGTTAAAAATCACACAACACCAGGTTATAGTCCAACCAGTTTAATTGGAAGCACTAGCTTTTGCAGCGTCGCTCATTCATCAGGTGGTTATGGAATACACAATTGTAAGACACAGAATTTATAGCAAATGTTTACAGTGTGATGTAACTGAAATTATACATTGAAAAAAACCTTGATTGTTTTTTTTATGTCTTTCATCTGTTCAAATACCATGATAGTTTCACTTCTTTCATGTATAAATCACAAACCTTTTTTTAAAAGTTACATTTTAAGGTAACTGTAACAGTTGGTGTCAGCCAGACAATATGTTGAAGGTGTTAGCCCCTGTGTTCCCTGTCTGTGCCATAATGTTTAGACTGATTCTAATCTAGAAAGTGAGATAATAGAGTCTTACATGAATTCCTGAAGAAGGGCTCATGCCCGAAACGTCGATTCTCCTGCTCCTTGGATGCTGCCTGACCTGCTGCGCTTTTCCAGCTACACATTTTCAGCTCTTACATGAATTCATGCAGTTTTTGAGCAAGGTACGAGGTAACTCTGCAGGTACAATTTCACCCCACAACTCTGTGTGTGTGTGTGTGTGTGTGTGTGTGTGTATTTCGGAGTGTCTGTGTGTGTATTTCGGAGTGTCTGTGTGTGTGTATAGTGCAATGGTGATCACCTGTAGTGTGACATGAACCCAAGGTCCCAGTTGAGGCCCTCACCATGGGTACCGAACTTAGCTATCAGCCTCTGCTCGGCCACTTTTCGCTGTTGACTGTCCCGAAGTCCGCCTTAGAGGATGGTCACTCGAAGGTGCGAGGTCAAATGTCCTGGACCACTGAAGTGTTCCCCAACTGGGAAGGAACACTCCTGTCTTTTGATTGTTGTGTGGTGACCATTCATCTGGCTATCACCATTGCACTATACACACATAGACACTCTTATACACACCCACACACACAGGCACTCCTATACACACACATAAACACGGATGCACATATACACAGACACACACACATACACTTACACACACCCTTTCAGGCACACACACTCCCAGACTCACACATGCATCCTCTCACAGATGTAGACCACTCTACACTTACACTCACATGTCACTCTACCACACTCACAACCCCCCACACCAGACACACACACACACACACTCCTACAGACACACACACTCCCACACTCACACATGTACCCCCTCACAGACTTAGAGACTGTACACTCACATACACACACATATACACTCTCTCTCACACTTCAACCCCCCCCACCCCGGGCAGACAGACAGACAGACACACAAACACACACATACCCACCAACATGCGCACATATACATATACGTTTGTGGGGTGAATTTTTACTAGCAGAACTACATTGTATTTTGCTCAAATACTGCATGAATTCAGCTAAGGCTCTGTTATCTCACTTTATAGATTAGAATCAGTCTAAACATTATGGCACAGACAGAGAACACAGGGGGCTAACACCTTCAGCATATTTTCTGGCTAACACCAATTGTTACAGTTACCTTAAAATGTAACTTTTAAAAAAAGGTTTTGTGATTTACACATGAAAGAAGTGAAACTATCATCGTATTCGAACAGATGAAAGACTCAAAAACAATCAAGGTATTTTTCAATGTATAATTTCAGTTACATCACACTGTAAACATTTGCTATAAATTCTGTGCCTTACAATTGTGTATTCCATAACCACCTGATGAAGGAGTGATGCTGCAAAAGCTAGTGCTTCCAATTAAACCTATTGGACTATAACCTGGTGTTGTGTGATTTTCAACTTAAATAAACCTGACTGCCACAGCCTTCTGTAGCAATGAGTTCCATAACTTCACCACTCTCTGGCTAAAGAGCTTTCTCCTTATTTCTGTTCTGAAAGGTTTTCCCTTTACTCTAAGGCTATGCCCTCAGGTCCACGTCTCTCCTACCGATGGAAACATCTTCCCAACAGCCTCTCTGTCTAGGCATCCTCTCTGTCCACTCTGTTCAGTATTCTGTAAGTTTCAATTGATCCCCCTCATCCTTGTAAACTCCATTGAGTATAAACCCAGAGTCCTCAAACGTTTCTAGTACATGAAGCTTTTCATTCCTGGGACCATTCTCGTGAACCTCCTCTGAACACACTCCCAGGCCAGTACATCCTTCCTGAGATATGGGGCTGTAAACTCTGCACAAATGTGGTCTGACCAGAGCCTTATAGAGCCTTGGAAGTACATCCCTACTTTTATGTTCAAGTCCTCTCAAAATAAATGCCATCGTAACCTTCAGAAAGCGGCAGTGAGTTGTCTTCTGGAACTTTACAGATTGCAGGTACATTCTCAGTGCTGTTACAAAGGGAGTCCCAGCACTTTGACCCAGTGATACTGAAGGAACAGCGATATATTTCCAAGTCAGGATGATGATTGTCTTGAAAAATCTTAAAGTGGAACTTACACTTGGCGATGTCCCCGTGTATCTTTTGCCTGTGTCCTTCCAGATGGTAGCGCTTGTAGGTTTGGAATGTACTGCCTCGGGAGATTGAGTGAATTTCTGCAGGTTGCAATGGGGTCAAAAATGACAAACTAACTTTTCTACTCAGAATCTAGAGTAAGGGGGACAATTTTAAAATTGGAGCTAAGTCATCCTGGATTTGAGGTGGGGTGATGGTCTAGTGGTGCTATCACTGGACTATTAAGCTAGTTAGTGTTTCTGAGACCTGGGTTCAAATTCCACTATGCACTGGTGTAATTTGAATTCAATTTTTAAAAATCTGGAATTAAAGGTCTAATGATAACAATAAATCCATTGTCAATTGTTGGAAGCACCCATCTGGTTCACTAAGATACTTTAAGGAAGGAAATTGCTATTTGTATCTGGTATGGTCTGAATGGGATTCCAGACTCACAGCAACGTGGGTGACTCCTAACTACCCTCTGGGCAATAAGTGTTGGCCTAGCCAGTGACAATCTCATCCAGTGAGTAAGTAAGAAAAAGAACAATTGTGTGAGAAATTAGAAACCTCACCGAGAAAAGTTCTCCGCAAAAGACTGTGGCTTCTTAGTTAACTTTCAGAGTTAAGCAATCCAGCTTTATTTTACTAGATAACATTTTAATGATTATTGAGTGGAGTTGAGGTGTAGGTCATGGCCGAACTGAAGAGTGAGCAGCCAAAGGAGCTGAATGGCATACTCCTGAGTCCGTGTTCCCACTAGTTTATTAGTGCATATTGCACACCAAGCAAGAGTAATGTGCATCGTTTGAAAAGTCAAGTCTGGCTGAAGACAGCAAAAAGGCTGGAGGAACATTATGGGCAAGTAGAAAAATGCTTGGCTCAGTGAGCTGAATGCCAAGTACTTGTGCTTAATGGCTCATTTTGAATGAAGTACCGCATAACAGACATAAAAACCGTTTGATAAAGTGCATGTAATAGACTTGTTAGCAAAGTGAAAGCCCTTGAGTTTAAAGGACAGTGGCAGCATGGCTGCAAAATGGACTGTGACAGACAGCAGTGGGGACCAGCTGTAACGCAGCCCAGAGGTAAAGGGACAGCAGAGCCTGGCAATCGCTATCACCACCGCTGCTCTTTCTGATCTATGTCACACTCAAATGGACTTGAGCAAAATGAGCATAAATTCAAAATTCACAATGAGACAGAACTGCAATATTGTAAGTATTGTGATAATCACACCCCAGGCATTGCTCCCTGAGTCGTTATAATTAGAAACAGGGTACCTGAAACTCCCAGGTAATGAAGGATGAAATGGATTCCCTTCTCTAGTCACCCACTCCCTCAGTTCATTCAAGAAAATTAATTTCAAAAGGATCCCTTCCCTTATCGATAACTTTCTCCCAGACCCAATTGAACGTGTGTTTTAAAGGGAGGCAATTTTACCAGGCTTTCTTGAGTTAACAAAAAAAGAGTTAATTTATTAATAACCGAACATGCAAAGAATTAGTAATGCAGTGTAGATATGCATAGATTACAAATAAAAGGTGAGTCCTAAAGGATAAACAACAAAACTGACATAGAAACTGGCCAAGAGCAGATCATAGAATTCCCATAGTGAAGGAAGAGGTCTTTCAGCCCATCAAGTCCACACTAAGCCTTCAAGGAGCACCCCAGTCAGACCCCAATCCTATCCCCATAACCCCATAGCTAATCCACCTAACCAGCACATCCCTGGGCACTCTATCATGGCCATCTACCTAACCTGCACATCGTTGAACATGAGGAAACTGGAGCACCCAGAGGGGACACACAGACACGGGGAGGATGTGCAAACTCCACACAGATATTTGCAGGATGGAATCAAACTCAGGTCCCTCATGCTGGGAGGCAGTGGTGCTAACCCCTGAGCTACCGTGCCACCACCAGATAGTGGAACATTGCAGCCATTGCAGTTGAGGTTTCTGGTAGCATTAACGCTGTCAGTACTAAAGAAGGATCAGTGGATTCGAAATCTTAACTTTGTATTCTCTCTATAGATGCTGTCAGACCTGCTGAGTTTTTCCAGCATTTTCTGTTTCAGTTTCAGAACCTCGATGTCAACAGTTCTTTGTTTTAGTAACTGAAGTGAGCGGGGGTTGTTTCTCGATTGACCAAGGGATTGCCAATCCCTTGCTACCTTTGTCATAGCAAGTGACCACAGCCCAGTCTGTTTTGCCTTGCCTCTTCCCTCCTTTAAGGGCTGCTTGAAGTGCCCTCATGTCCGTAGGTGTGAAATCTGGTCTCTCTCCTCAAACAGCCACCTAATTTACATTTTAGGCCGCATCAGTTCTATTTTTGAAAAAGCATTTTGGATTCATAGAATCCCTACAGGGTGGGAACAGGCCTTTTGGCCCAACAAGTGCAGATTGACCCCTCCAAAGAGTAACCCACCCATACTTATTCCCCTCCCTTATTACCCTATATTTACCCCTGACTAATGCACCTAATCTACACATCTCTGATCACTATGGGCAATTTAGCACAACCCATTCACCTAACCTGCACATGTTTGGACTGTGGAAGGAAACCGGAGCACCTGAAGGAAACTCAGCCATGGGGAGAATGTGCAAACTCCACACAGGCAAGCATCCAAGGTTGGAATCAAACCCGGGTCCCTGGCGCTGTGAGGCAGCAGTGCTAACCACTGAGTCACTGTACCGCCCCTTTAGAAGTCAAAACATCCACTGTACTCCAAGGTTCTCCTGTGGCCATGATATTACTCTGGAGGCACAAAGACTTTGAGATGACATTGAGTAGACATTTGTGATTGTGATGGACAGCTTTTTGATTTCCCTGGGAGTCAAAGGATATGGGGAGCAGGGGAGGCAAAGCAGGTCTGAACATCAAGATCAGCCTTAGAAATATTGAATCCTGGAACAGGCTTGATGGGCCATATGATCGACTCCTGCTTTGATTTCTTATAACAGGCTGGATGGTGAAAGGGGCAGACAAAATGGGCACGGTGGCTCAGTGGTTAGCACTGCTGCCTCACCAGGGACCTGGGTTTGATTCCAGCCTCAAGCAACTGTCTGTGTGGTGTTTGCACATTCTCCCTGTGTCTGTGTGGGTTTCCTCCAGGTGTTCCGGTTTCCTCCCACAGTCCAAAGATGTGCGGGTCAGGTGGATTGGCCATGCTAAATTGCCCATAGTGTCCAGGGATGTGCAGGTGGGGTAGATTAGCCATGGGAAAGATAGGGTTACAGGGCTGCAGTTCTGAGGGTTGGTGTGGATCTGATGGGCTGAATGGTCTCTTTCTCCACTCCTGGGATTCTATGATTCTAAATGAGAGATTATATTTAATCCAGAGAGGTGTGAAGTGATGCATTCGGATGAATGAAGAGAGGCAATACGCATTAAAAGCTGCAATTTTGAAGTTAGTGCAGTCATGGCGAGATTGGAAGTGCACACACAAGTTATTGAAGATGACAAGGCAATTTTTAACAGATAGAGGTTCAGAATACAAAAGTGGGGATGTGGTGTCACACTTTCATAAATCACTGGTTCGGCTCAATCTGAGTGCTGTGCAGCAACCTGTACAGAATAGATGTGAGGTCACTGAAGAAGGTACCGAAGAGATTTATTAAACAGAAACCAGAGATCAGGGACTTCAGCCTTGTGAAGAAACCCGAGAAGCTGGAATTGATCCCCTGAGAACAGCTAAAGGGAGGATTTAACAGAGATGAACAAAATTACGAGTGGCAGCATAATTAGGGATAAGCTCTTTCCTAGTGGCAGAGTGTTCACTAGCCAGAGGACTTAGATATAATGTAATAGGGAAAAGGACCAGACAGATGATGTAGGGAACATCTGACTGTCAGTGAGTTGCTATGATCAAAATGCACTTCTTGAAAGCAGTATTAACAGTAACTTCCCAAGGAGAATTAAATAAACATTTGAAGGGAAGGAAGTTGCACTGTATACAGACGGAGTAGGGCAATACTCAAAAAGCTGATGACAGTGTGCCGAGATGAATGGCCTGTATAAGTAAATGAACCCATTCCCCTCTCTCTAACGATTCTACCCTGAAGGTTTGGCTTGAGCCCGTGCAAGTGGAGAAAATGGTCAAGAATCTAAAACACTTCTTTTAATCGTGCATAATAGTAGTTTGAGCAGTTGCTAACCGTCAGTAACCTAGTCCCAATTTAAGGTGAAAGTGAGGACTGCAGATGCTGGAGATTGGAGTCGAGAGGGTGGCGCTGGAAAGGTACAGTAGGTCAGGCAGCATCCGAGGAGCAGGAGAGTCGACGTTTCAGGCAAAAGCCCTTCATCAGGAATGAAGTCCCAATTTAATGTTAAATCAGCACCTACAAATGAACTGACAAATGTCAATACCCTGAGGCTTTCCTTAAACGAAATCAGTAACCACAGATACCTGAGAGCTCTGTGCTGCTGTTGTACTGTGCTGTTGGCTCCTATTTTCTTCTCCATTTTGGCTCCTAGCATGAGACTGCAAATCACTTTACCTAAAAAAAAGACTTTCACTATTTGGCCCTTTTGTAAGTCTGTGTCTTCTTACCTATTGTAACAATTTCACAATAATCCATATTCCAATGGGCGGCATGGTGGCTCAGTGGTTGGCACAGATACCTCATAGTGCCAGTGACCTGCGTTCAATTCCACCCTCAAGTGACTGTGTGAGGTTGTCACATTCTGCTGCATCTGTGTGGGTTTCCTCCGGGTGCTCCAGTCTCCTCGCACAATCCAAAGATAGGCAGATGAGATGGATTGGCCATGCTAAATTGCCCATAGTGTCCAGGTTACAAGGGTAGTAGAATGGGTCAAGGCGGAACGCTCTTCAGAAAGTCAGTGTAGGAAGAATGGACTATTTTCTAAATGGGGAGGAAATTCAGAAATCTGAAGGAATTTGGGAGTCCTAGTCTAGGTTTCTCTTAAGGTAAACATGCAGGTTGCGTCGGTAGTTAGGAAGGCAAATACAGTGTTGTCGTTCATCTTGAAAAGACTAGAACATAAAAGCAGGATGTATTTCTGAGGCTTTATAAGGCCAGACCACATTTAGAGTATTGTGAATAAATTTAGGCCTCATACCTCAAGAAGGATGTGTTGGCCTTGGAGCGGGTCCAAAGGAGGTTCACGAGAATGATCCTAGGCTTAACATATGAGGAACGTTTGAGGACTCTGGGTCTATACTTGATGGGGTTTAGAAGGATGAGGAGGGATCTAATTGAAACTTACAGAACACTGAATGGCCTGGACAGAGTAGATGTTGGGAAGATGTTTCCATTGATAGGAGAGACGAGGACCCAAGGGCACAGCCTTAGAGTAAAGGAATGGAGATAAGGAGAAACTTCTTCAGCCAGAAAGTGGGGAACCTATGGAATTCACTGTCACAGAAGGCTGTAGAGGCCAGGGCATTAAGAGTATTTAAAACAGAGATAGATAAGTTATTGATTGCCAAAGGGACCAAAGGCTATGGGGAGAAAGTAGGAAAATGGGATTGTAAAACCTATCATTCATGATGGGCTGAATGGCCTAATTTCTGCTCCTATGTTTTATATGGAATTCTGAGAGGCAGACTTGGGTCAGTTTTCCAAAACAAAATTTGCTCAAGACAACCAGCTTTTGCTTTTAAATGTTGGCTTCTTTTAAATTCTTGCTGAAGGACTGGCTGCACACATCTTCTGTGCTATATCATTTGATAGTGCTGTTATCCTATATGTAACGTTGTCCCACTTTTCAGCGCTGTCTTACATTGGTCCTGTCAACCAAAGAAGTGTGAATGGTATTTCAAAATATCACAAAAGCAGTCCGACAGAACACCCTCCATATCCTCAGGAAAGACAACTGAGTCTTCGTTAGAAGGAAGCTAGGTGGAGGGTCCAAACTGCAAACAGATACATTGACCTGACCAGGGCGGACAACGTGATACATTATCCATTTTCCTTTTCTTTACATCTGTACCTCAGGCTCTAGCATGATCTTGATTAGATTAGATTCCCTACAGTATGGAAACAAGCTCTTTAGCCTAACAAGTCCACACCGACCCTCCGAACAATAATCCACCCAGAACCATTCCCCCACCCTATATTTACCCCTGACTAATGCACCTAACGCTATGGGCAATTTTGCACGGCCAATTCACTAATCTGCACATTTTTGGATTGTAGGAAGAAACCAGAGAACCCTAGGAAACCCATGCAGACACAGGGAGAATGTGCAAACTCCACACAGACAGTCACTCGAGGCAGGCATTGAACCCGGGTCCCTGACGCTATGAGGCAGCAGTGCTAACCACTGAGCCACTGTGCATCTTCACTAATAAAAAAGAATATTTGCTCATCGGATGTGGACTAGGTCCGATTTATTGTCTATCCCTAAATGCCCAGAGGGGAATGAAGCATATTACTGTGACTCTGGAGTCATCCGTAGGCCAGAACAAGCAAAGATGACAGATTTCCTTCCCACTGGTGAAGCAAATGGATTTTTACAACAAATGGCAACGATTCAATGATCACCATTCGACTGGATTTTGAGTCCAGCTTTTTTTAAATTAAATTCAAATTCCACCATCTGCCATGGATGAGATTCAAGCCCATGCCTCCAGAACATTTACCTGGGGTTTGGATTAATATTCCAGTGATATTACAAATCAAACCACCTGTCTTGGCATTGCTCCGGGCAGAACTACTGTCAGGGGTTTGGGGAGACCCCGTTGACTTGTGCAAATCACCTTTCCAGTGAGGAACTGCTGAACCTAAAGAGGCACATCGAGAAAGTGCAGATGAAATTCCTGTTCTATGTGTTGCCAAACCCGAATAATCTATGAGCTGCTCGGAAAATTCCTTCCAGCAATTTAGCAGGTGGCTCCAGATCACTTATATTAATTACCTAAATGCCATCTGTAAGTTGGCTGGGTTCTGTCGGTTTCACTCAATCTTTGTGCTGAGATCTCCTCTGTAACACGTCTGTGAGGCAACACAGGGCGCATTTTTTACCATAAATCTGGTCAACCTGTACAGGATTTATGCTCAGGAAATCCATCTGTGGGATATGGTGAAGTTAGTGTAGGTACCAAGTGGGCTGCAGAAACATCCCTTTGAAGTTTCAGAAACGCTATCCTCTTTTTTGAATCTCAACGTTGTTAAGTTCACCCAGTTTTAGTTTGTGCCCTCTTTTTCAACAGACCATTCGTAATAACATGGGCGAAGGATGAGCTCGAGGTGCAGGGGATTAAGTCGGGGTGAAGAGAGCGAAACTTACTCTCACCGAGTGTTATCATGATAAAGAAGATGATTCAAAGATGCAGAGCCCCTGGCATAAACTTGGACCCTGACCATCTCCAACAAGAAAGAATCTAGCCAACTTCACCCTGTAGGCATGACCATTTCTGATTTCCCTATTGTCAACATTCTGGGGGTTACCATTGCCAACCATACAAGTAGGTTTTTTACAAGACTCAGAGTCCTGCAGCAGTAACTAACTTCTTGATTCCCCTAAGCCTGTCCACTATCTACAAGGCAACAATCAGAAGTGGAGTGGGATACTCCCCACTTGCCTGGATGAGTGTAGCTCCAACATCATTCAAGA
The DNA here is from genome assembly GCF_047496795.1 of Chiloscyllium punctatum. Lineage (NCBI taxonomy): Eukaryota > Metazoa > Chordata > Chondrichthyes > Orectolobiformes > Hemiscylliidae > Chiloscyllium > Chiloscyllium punctatum. The sequence continues at coordinate 18,405,170 of NC_092778.1, forward strand.
CATTCCATCCCAGCCAGTACAAAGTAGCTCACTTGTTAGATATCGCATCCACCACCTTCAGCATTCAGTCCCTCACTGGCAATGCACAACAGCAGCAGTGGTAGATGCATGGCAGGGGTTCACCAGAGTTCCTTCAATGGCACTTTGCAAACCCGCAACCTCTACCACAAGAGCTACAGAGATACATCAGAATGACAACAACACCACTCCTCCAACACACAGGCGAGCTGGCTTTGGAACTACAGTACTGTTCCTTCACTGTCACTGGGTCAACATTGGGAACTCCCTTCCTAATGGCAATCTTGCTCAAGTGCAATTAGGAATGGACAATAAATGCTTGGTTATGTCAGTGATGCCCACATCCCATTAACAATATTTTCTTTCATCATCTGATGAAAGAGCAGCGCTCAAGCAGCTTGTGATTTCAAATAAACCTTTTGGTCTTTAATCCGGTGTCATGGGACTTCTGACTTTGTCCACCTCAGTCCAGCACAGGCACCTCCTCGTCAAAAATGTTTTCAGTGCAGAAGAAACAATCCAGGGTGAATGAGGATACTTTACACATCATAAAAGAACCAGGGAAGATGGTTATGCTGAGTTCCCAGAGAAGGTAGCCCATATTTACAACACTCAACCATGCAAAAGTGAAATGTGCAAATGACCAAATTGGATAAAGTACACCTGAACATGTTTATAACGTTGGTTGATTCAACTGTGCAATTTCTTCTCAACAAATCTCCACCATCTCCAGGGGTGGCACGGTGGTTCAGTGGGTAGCATTGCTGCCTCACAGCACCAGGGACCTGGGTTCAATTCCCGCCTCGGGCAACTGTCTGTGTGGAGTTTGCACGTTCTCCTCATGTCTGCGTGGGTTTCCTCCCACAGTCCAAAGATGTGCAGGTCAGGTGAATTGGTCATGCTACGTTGTCCATAGTGTTCGGTACATTCGTCAGGGGTGAATGTAGGGGGATGGGTTAATTTTCAGAGGGTCGGTGTGGACTTGTTGGGCTGAAGGGCCTGTTTCCACACTGTAGGGAATCTGATCTAATCTTAATTGGTGCATTAGAACATTTTTAGTTTTCATACTATGACATATAAAGTTGTTCACACTGTTAGAACGTATCTATCGAAAATGTTTCCAATTCTTGACTCGGCTTTCCCCAGGGTCTCATGCCTCTACTGACATGCTGTGTCAGGTGTCCCATGCAAATAGGCCAAACTCATAGAAATCCATCTCTTAGTGGTAGCAGAAAGCAAATTAGAAAATACCCTATATGTTAACTTACTGGTCCTGGGTGGTCTAGTCAGATAGCCTGGCAGTGAAGGATGGGCCTGGAGCTGATGTGGTTACACGCATAAACTTCTAATTTGCAAAGATGCAGACTTCAAACGTTCCCTCCAAAGAGGCATACAGATAGGGAAAGAGAAAAGGCTGTTTGGCCCATCAAGCCTGTGTCAGTCAAAAACAACCACCTAATTATCCCATATATGTATATATTCCTATAGTTCAGACTGCTTCTATGTATTGGAGTATGTATGTACCCGAAGTTAAAGCCCACCCTTGAATGCAAAGAAATTCTCAACACTATAATTTAGCACGCAGATTGGTGCCTCTCTGTAAATTCAGGATCTGATATTTGCCATGAACCCAGCCAGCAACAATCAATAGTGACATCTAGCCAGAACTCAATGGAATGGAAATGGTTAGAATAGATACATCACAGAATGTCTTTCATCGTATGCCAGGTATTCACAATCCTCCTCCTGAGACTCATGTCAAGAATCCATGAGTAGCAACGTCAGAATGCCAGCATGTGAGATAAAGCCACCATCAGCTTTCTTCCAGGAGCAAGATGCCAAGCAATGATAACTTCAGCTTCATGAGCTTTTAACTGTGGAGGAGAAGCAGCCAGCAACCTCGTTCCATTGTATTCCCCCAAAAGTGGCTAAACATGGATGGTTGTTCATTTTGGATCTTTTTATATTTAAGGAGAATTCGAATTCACATTACTGTGGTACTTTCTAATGCATGGAGACTACAGTCTTACCAGAAAGTGGACACATATTTCATGCAGCCTTATTCAGTCATGTGTTGGCTATATGGCCATGCAAGGTTGAAGACATTTGGTTTGATTTATTATTGTCACATGTACCTAAGTACAGTGAAAAGTTTTGTTTTGCGTGCAGTACAGTAGATCATAACATACAAAGACACAAAGATCATCGGGTGATTGAACAGAGTGAGAAATACAAAGTTACAGTTGCACAGAAGGTGCAAGATCAACATTAGATTTGAAATTTGAGAGGTCCAGTCACAAGTCTAATGACAGCAGGGAAGAAGCTGTACTTGAATCTATTGGTGTGTGTGTTTAAGCTTTTGTATCTTCTGCCTGACAGAAGAGATTGGAAGAGATTATAACCGGGGTGGGAGGTGTTGCTGAGGATATTGCTTACCTTTCTGTACCAACATGAAGTGTAGATAGATGAGAGGTTGGCTTCCGTGATGGTCTCGTCTCTGGTCACAACTCTCTGCAGTTTCTTATGGTCCTGGGCCATACTATAGAATGATTTCTGTGATGCGTCTATAAGCGTTGGTGAGGGTCCAATGGACATGCTGAATTTCATTAGCCCCCTGAGGATGAAGCGGTGTTGTTGTTCCTTCTTGACCATCGCATCAATGTGAGTGGTTCGTCACTCCTAGAAACTGGACACTGTCAGCTGTCTCCCCCACAACCCCACTGATGTAGATAGGGGTGAGTCCTCCTCCCTGCTTCTGAAGTCAATGATCAGCTCTTTCGTTTTGCTGATGTCAAGTGAGAGATTGTTATCTTTGCACCGCTGGAGAACAGGAATGTGATGTTTTCTACCATTTGTTTCTGATCATCCCCCTCCCACCAGGCAACTGGACCCCAGGCCTGTTCGTGTCCAGGTCTATTGGGTGGGCAGACCTATGTAGGATTTAGCAGGCTATACAGAAAAGTACATACTGGTTTATATTACACAGTTCACTGGACTGTGAGATGTAGGAACAGAATTAGGCCATTCAGCCCATCGAGTCTGCTCACCACTTGATCATGGCTGATACTTTTCTCAAGGCAGAAGTGGGTACTGCAAATGCTAGAAATCAGAGTCAGGATTAGAGTGGTGCTGGAAAAGCACAGCAGGTCAGGCAGCATCCGAGCAGCAGGAAAATCGACGTTTCAGGCAAAAGCCCACAGCTACCTGGATTACACCTCTTCCCACTCTACCTCCTGCAAAAATGCTATCCTGTATTCCCAAATTCTTCCACCTCCGGTGTATCTGTTCCCAGGAGGACCAGTTCCGCCACAGAACACACCAAATGGTCTCCTTCTTTAAAGACAGCAATTTCCCTTCCCACGTGGTTGAAGATGCCCTCCAACGCATCTCATCCACATCCCGCACCTCCGCCCTCAGACCCCACCCCTCCAACCGTAACAAGGACAGAATCCCCCTGGTCCTCAACTTCCACTCTACCAACCTTCATATTAACCACATCATCTGCCGACATTTCTGCCACCTCCAAACGGACCCCCCAAAACCAGGGATATATTTCCCTCCCCACCCCTTTCCGCTTTCTGCAAAGCCCATTCCCTCTGTGACTACCTGGTCAGGTCAACGCCCCCCAACAACCCACTCTCCCCTCCTGGCACCTTCCCCTGCCACCGCAGGAATTGCAAAACCTGTGCCCACACCACCTCCCTCACCTCCATCCAAGGCCCCAAAGGAGCCTTCCACATCCAACAAAGTTTTACCTGCACATCCACCAATGTCATTTATTGTATCCGTTGCTCCCAATGCGGTCTTCTCCACACTGGGGAGACTGGACTCCTTCCCACAGAGCACTTTAGGGATCATCTCCAGGACACCCGCACCAATCAACCACACCGCCCCATGGCCCAACATTTCAACTCCCCCTCCCACTCTGCCGAGGACATGCAGGTCCTGGGCCTCCTCCATCGCCACTCCCTCACCACCTGGAAGATGAACGCCTTATCTTCTGCCTCGGAACACTTCAACCCCAGGGCATCAATGTAGACTTCACCAGTTTCTTCATTTCCCCTCCGCCCACCTTACCCCAATTCCAAACTTCCAGCTCAGCACTGTCCCCATGACTTGTCCTACCTGCCTATTTCCCTTCCCATCTATCCACTCCACCCTCCTCTCTGACCTTTCATCTTCATCCCCGCGTCCAACCACCTATTGTACTCTTGGCTACCTTCTCCCTGTCCCTGTCCCTGTCCCACCCCCACTCCCACTCTGAAGGCTCTCCACCCTGAAGGCTCCCTACCTTAATTCCTGATGAAGGGATTTTGCCGGAAACATTGATTTTCCTGCTCCTCGGATGCTGCCTGACCTGCTGTGCTTTTCCAGCACCACTCTAATCTAGACTCTGATACATTTCTCAACCCCATTCTCCTGCCTTCTCCCTGTATCTCTTGATTTTCTGATCAATCAAGAACCTATCTGTCTCTCTTTTAAATGTCCCCGTAGTTTTATGCAGAAATGAATTCCAAAGATTCACCAACGTCTAACTAAAGGAATTCCTCCTCATCTCAGTTTTAAAGGATCTTCCCTTCACTCTGAGGCTGTGTGTCCCAGTCCTAGTCCCACCTACTAGGGGAAATATCTTTTCTATATCCACTATATCCAGGCCTCTCAATATTCTGTAAGTTTCAATCAGATCACCCTCATTCTTCTGAACCCCAGAACCAGAGTCGTCAACTGCTCCTCATATGACAAGCCCTTCATCCCCAGGATCATTCTTGTAAACCTCTTTAGCCTCCCCCCTCCAAGTCCAGCACATTATTCCTTAAATAGAGGGACCAAAACCGCTCACAATATTCCAAAATGTGATCTGACCTGAACCTTGTACAGCCTCAGCAGTGCATCTCTGCTCTTGTTTTCTCGCTCTCTTGAAGTGAGCACTAACATTACATTTGCCTTCCTAACAGTCAACTGAACCTGGCTTTTGCCAGAAACGTCGATTTCTTGTTCCTTGGATGCTGCCTGAACTGCTGTGTTTTTCCAGCACCACTCTAATCTAGAATCTGGTTTCTAGCATCGTCAGTCATTGTTTTTACCTAGTCAACTGAACCTGCATGTTAACCTTAAGAGAGTCCGGAACTAGGACTCCCAAGTCCTTTTGTGCTTCAGAGTTCCAAAGCCTTTCCCCAGTTAGAAAATAACCTATGTCCCTACTCTTCCCATACCATATTATGCCCATACCTTGCCCCAATATCTTATTTAGCAGTCTCCTGTGCAGCACCTTGCCAAAGGCCTTCTGGAAATCCAAATAGATCACATCCACTGGTCCTCCTTTGTCTAACTTACTCATTACCTCCTCAAAGAATTCTAACATATTTGTTACAAGTCACCTCCCCTTGATGAAGCCGTGCTGACTCAGCCCTATTTTACCATACACTTACAAATATCCATGACTGTCCTATAGTTTCCTATTTTCAACCTCCCCGCGCCCCCCACCTTCTTAAACAGGAGGGTTGCATTCGCCATTTTCCAGACCTCAGGCACTCTCCCTGACTCCAGTGATTCCTGAAAGATCCCACCAGTGCTTCTACAATCTCCACAACTATCTCCTTCAGAACTCTGGGGTACTCCATCTGACCTGGATGAATTACCCACCTTCAGACCTTTCAGCATCCCCAGCACCTTCCCTTAGTTATGGCACTCACATCTGTCCCCGAGTGTCTTGAAGATCTGGTATGCTGCTGATGTCTTCCACTGAGAAAACTGATGCAAAGGTACTTATTCAGCTCCTCAGCTGTTTCCTTTCTCCTCATTACTACTTCCCCAGCCTCATTTTCCAGAGGTTCAACTCCTGCATTTATCTTATATTTTATATATCTTTAAAAAAACCTTGCAATCTTCTTTTATATTACGATCTAGTTTACCCTCATAGTTCATCTCCCCTCTTTAGTTATCCTCTGCTGGTTTTTAAAGGCTTCCTAATCCTCTGACTTCCCACTAATCTTCACCACATTGTATGCTTTTTCTTTTGTGTTTACGCTGGCTCTGACTTCCCTTGGCAGCCATGGTTGCCTCATCCTCCCCTTAGTATACTTTTTGTCCTTGGGATGAATTTCTACCGTATCTCCGAATTGCCCGCAGAAACTCTTGCCATTGCTGCTCCCCTTCCAATCATGTCTGGGCAACTTCACCCTCATGTCTTTGTAGTTGCCATTTCGCAATTGTAGTCTCCCTCTCAAACTGCAGGCTGAATTCTATCATATTATGTTCACTGGCCCTTCGATTTTCCTTCACCTTAACCTCCCTAATCAAGTCTGTCTCAATATACCTCACCAAATCTAGAATTGCCTGTTCCCTAGTGCACTCCACCATAAGCTGTTCAAAAAAAATCTCATAGAATAGAATAAAATCCCCAGTGTGGAAGCAGGTCATTCGACCCATCAAGTCTTTACTCAGAGAGTAGTAAGGGTATGGAATGCTTTGCCTGCAACAGTAGTAGATTCGCCAACTTTAAGTACATTTAAATAGTCATTGGACAAGGATATGAACGTACATGGAATAGTGTAGGTTAGATGGTCTTCAGATTGATATGACAGGTCAGTGCAACATCGAGGGCTGAAGGGTCTGTACTGCGCTGTAATGTTTTATAGTCTATAGTCTGAGCATCTGAAGAGCATCCCACCCAGAACCACCCCACTACCCCTGTAATCCCCATGGCTAACCCACCTAGTCTGCACACTAGGATCAATTTAGCGTGGCCAATCGACCTAATATCATATGTATTCCTCAGATTCCTTTTCTTGGGATTGACTACCCAGCTGATTTTCGCACTCCATCTGCATATTGAAGCTCCCCATGATTACTGCAATCATGCCTTTCTGACATGCCTTTTCTAACTCCAGATCCTGATTACTGCTAGAGGGTCTGTACATAACTCCCATCAGGGTCTTTTTCCCTTTGTGCTTCCTCGTCTCCACCCAGACACATTCTACGCTTTCCGAATCTGATCGCTTCTTGCTATTGATTGATTTCTCAGTAACAGTGCAGCCTCACCCCCTCTGCCCATTGACTACAAGATCCTTGAAAGGGCTGATAACCTGGGCGAATCAGGAAACCCTGGCCACCAGGTTTAAACAAGAGATTCAAAGAGTCTCCTCTTTCTAGAGGGTGGCTCTGAGTTGACTGGTCACAGCCCATGTGCAGTGCATGTAAATAAAGGGTGAGTTGGAGATGGGATACCAGCCTCTGTGTGTACATTTCACACAACATTGTATCTGACAATTTCAAATCGCGCCACAAGCTCATTTACCTAGCTTTGATTACTGCATACATTTACGTTCAACGCCCTCAATTCTGCATCAATTATCCGAATTCTGGATTATCTGAACAAGTTCCGTAAAACCATTCTCATTGTTGTCCACTTGCCTGGTGTGCCTTAAGTTAGATTCCTGATCCTTTCCACCCTCTCTGTCCTATTACCTGCTCTGGAAGCTTTAATAACCACCCCCCTTTAATATTTTCCATAAATTTCCATGCGACTGAACCCAAACCCCCTCACTGTAAGATTACATGGTGACCACTCTGATAGATCATTCATTATGCCTCCTTGGAGCATCCATCAAATAATTCTGAGGCTGAGACATATCCATAATAATGTTAGTAGCCTGGTAACTCACAGGCTATCTGCTGACATGATTTTCGTCGAAATCATAGAAATCATAGAATCCCGACAGTGTGGAAACAGGCCATTTGGCCCAACAAGTCCACACCGATCCTCTGAAAAGTAACCCACACAGGCCCATTTCCCTACCCGATTACTCTACATTTACCACTGGCTAATGCACCTAACTTACACATCCCTGAACACCAAAATGCCTACGATTCCTGTATCGGAACTGTTCCCCTCAACTGTTACATTGCCATGCAGGAGGATTTATGTGATGTCGTGCACAGTCTGCCCTTGAAGTGAATGCGAGCCATTCGTGTTGAGTATGTTAAGGGGTGGTAAAAGGAAAGTTACCATAATTTGACTGTACATAGGGCTGCTCTCTCATAGAGTCATAGAGTCATAGAGATATACAGCATGGGAACAGACTCTTTGGTCCAACTTGTCCATGCCGACCAGACATTCCAACCCAATCTAGTCCCACCTGCCAACACCCGGTACATATCCGTCCAGAACCATCCTATTCATATACCCATCCAAATGCCTTTTAAGTGTTACAATTGTACCAGCCTCTACCACTTCCTCTGGCAGGTCATTCCATACACGTACCACCCTCTGCATGAAAAAGTTGCCCCTTAAGTCTCTTATATCTTTCCCCTCTCACCCTAAACATATGCCGTCTAGTTCTGGACTCCCCGACCCCAGGGAAAAGATTTTGCCTATTTATTCTATCTATGCCTCTCATAATTTTGTAAACCTCTATAAGGTCAGCGATGCTCCAGGGAAAACAGCCTTAGCCTGTTCAACCTCTCCCTATAGCTCAAATCCTCCAGCCCTGGCAACATCCTTGTAAATCTTTTCTGAACTCTTTCAAGTTTCACAACATCTTTCCGATAGGAAGTAGACCAGAATTCCTTGCAATATTCCAACAGTGGCCTAACCAATGTCCTGTACAGCTGCAACATGATCTCCAAACCCCTGTACTCAATACTCTGACAAATAAAGCAAAGCATACCAAACGCCTTCTTCACTATCCTATCTACCTGCGACTCCACTTTCAAGGAACTATGAACCATTAAGTGTATAAGTCCTGCTAAGATTTGCTTTCCCAAAATGCAGCACACCTCGCATTTATTTGAATTAAACTCCATCTGTCACTTCTCAGCCCATTAGCCCATCTGGTCCAGATCCTGAGGTAACCTTCTTCGCTGTCCACGACACTTCCAATTTTGGTGTCATCTGCAAACTTACTAACTATACCTCTTATGCTCGCATCCAAATGATTTATATAAATGATGAAAAGTAGAGGACCCAGCACCAATCCTTGTGGCACTTCTCTGGTCACCGGACTCCAGTCTGAAAAACAACCCTCCACCACCACCCTTCTACCTTTGAGCCAGTTCTGTATCCAAATGACTACTTCTCCCTGCATTATGTGAGATCTAACCTTGCTAAGAGTCTACCATGGGTAACCTTGTCAAACGCCTTACTGAAGTCCATCTACCTCTCTGCCCTCATCAATCCTCTTTGTTACTTCTTCAAAAAACTCAATCAAGTTTGTGAGACATGATTTCCCATACACAAAGCCATGTTGACTATCCCTAATCAGTCCTTGCCTTTCCAAATGTATGTACATTGTGTCCCTTAGGATTTTCTCCAACAACTTGCCTCCCACCGACGTCAGGCTCACTGGTCTATCGTTCCCTGGCTTGTCCTTACCGCCCTTTTTAAACAGTGGCACCACGTTAGCCAACCTCCAGTCTTCCGGCACCTCACCTGTGACTATCGATGATACAAATATCTCAGCAAGAGGCCCAGCAATCACCTCTCTAGCTTCCCACAGAGTTCTCGGGTACACCTGATCAGGTCCTGGGGATTTACCCACTTTCATGCGTTTCAAGACATCCAGCACTTCCTCCTCTGTAATATGGACATTTTTCAAGATGTCACCATCTATTTCCCTACAGTCTATAGTTTCCATTTCTTTTTCCACAGTAAAAACTCATTTTCTGCAGCTCCACACAAACACTACCTTGCTGACCTTTGAGGGGCTCTGTTCTTTCCCTAGTTACCCTTTTGTCCTTAATGTATTTGTAAAATCCCTTTGGATTCTTCTTAATTCTTTTTGCCAAAGTTTTCTCATGTCCCCTTTTTGCCCTCCTGATTTCCCTTTAAGTATGTTCCTACTGCCTTTATACTCTCCTAAGGATTCACTTGATCTCTCCTGTCTATACTTTATATATGCTTCTTTCATTTTCTAAAGCAAACCCTCAATTTCTTTAGCCAGCCAGCATTCCCTATACCTATGAGTCTTTCCTTTCACCCTAACAGGAATATACTTTCTCTGGATTCTCGTTATCTAATTTCTGAAGGCTCCCCATTTTCCAACCGCCCCTGAGAGAGAGAGAGAGGCAACTGATGGTGGTTTAACCTGAGGGTCAGGTGAGGAGAGAGTTTGTAAGGGAGTCCTTCATAGTTACCTCAGCCAGTGAAGGAATTAAATTGAATCCACGCTGTTAGGACTACACACCTGCCATCCGGCTAACTGACTCCCTGTTAAGGATTGAGCCGTGAGATCTAATGGAGCAAAACGGCAGCTATCTGAAGCACCCTGAGCCTTGGAAAAGGTGACAAATTCTCACTGCCCATTATAAATATCAGATGGATGTATAGAACTACCTCGACTATCCGAACGAAACAGGCGGTGGGTATTTTGTTTGGATAACTGATTGTTTGTACAACTGATTGTTTGGATAATGGATAATGGTTTTACGGAATTTGTTCGGATAATCCAGAATTTAGATAATTGATGTTCGGATAACCGAGGTTGTTCTGTATTCTTTAACTCTGCAGAAGTCTATGTCAGTCACCTCGGCAAATGTGTGCACTGAGCAATATTAAACAGACTGGAGGAAGTGAGGACTGCAGATGCTAGAGATCAGAGTCGAGAGTGTGATGCTGGAAAAGCACAGCAGGTCAGGCAGGTGTAGAGTGTGGTGCTACACAAGCACAACTGTGCTTTTCCAGCACCACACTCTTGACTTTAATATTATACAGATTCCTTATGCCTCTCAGAAATTACCTGAAGGTAAAGGATGGTCATGGTCATACACACAACTATCTGAAGTTCTAGATTAACCTCATATTTTTCTCGTAATTTTTCTCCTACTTTTCCCATCTTCTCTAGCTGTAATAATTACATTTATCTTCTTATGGTGTCTCCAGCTTGAAGTGCTGTCTTCATCTCTCTGTGTTGTGCTGCCACTGAAGAGTATTGTATATGTCCCCAATGAAATGAAGTGGAGGACACAGTTCACATTTGGAATATTTTGCAACTCAGTGTTGCATTCAGAAGGCTGTATATATATCTCTGCAGAGATCTATTTCACAACTTTGACAAATGTCTCAAAATGTGGAACAGTAGTAAAAGCATGAACTCCAGCAATGCCCGGGGTATAGTTTACAGGTATCACAGCTGTGACTCCAAACAGCATTCTGCAATGAGTTATCCTGAGCAGTATTTTCGAAATGACACACAACATGGAAGGTTCGGAAGGAGGGGATAGCAATATTGATCAGGCTAAAAGAAATATATGACTTACAACAAGCTTCAGCTCTGTAATAAATGTTCAAAGGACAGATTCATTCTGCTGTGTGTTAGATAATGGATGCACATCCACAATGTGTGTCGCGGATTAGATAAAATGCTACCCAGATTCTCCAAATAATAAGGACTGCAGGAAGTTTAAGGAATCTCAATATTGTACTTGCTGCAGATTTCAGGATGGTAACACAATGCAATCACTAAAAAGAGCAATGGTTCCCTATAAGATAACTGAGAGATACCATTCATATAGTCATAGAGTCATAAAGATGTACAGCACAGAAACAGAGCCTTTGGTCCAACCCATCTATGCCAACCAGATATCCTAACCTAATCTAGTCCCATTTGCCAGCATTTGGTCCATTTCCCTCTAAACCCTTCCTAAAAACCCATCCAGCTGCCTTTTAAATGTTGTACTTATACCAGGCTCCACTAATTCCTCTAGCAGCTCATTCCATACATGTCCCATCCTCCATGTGAAAAGGTTGCCCCTTAGGGCCCTTTTAAATCTTTCCTCTCTCACCCTGAACCTATGCCCTCTATTTCTAGGGCTCTCCCACCCCAGGGAAAATATCTTGTTTATTTACCCTATCCATGCCCCTCGTGATTTTATAAACCAGGACATAAAACAGCTATGCGTGGGCTTCCTCCGGGTACTCCGGTTTCCTCCCAAAGTCCAAAGATGTGCGGGTCAGGTGAATTAGCCATGCTAAATTGCCCATAGCGTTAGATGCATTAGTCAGAGGGAAATGGGTCTGGGTGGGTTAGTCTTCGGAGGGTCGAAGGGCCTGTTTCCACACTGTAGGGAATCTAACCTAATCTAATCTAATCATATAAAACAAAAGCTGTTTACCCAAAAAAGCTCATACAAAACTGGAGATGGAATACAAGGTAAACACTTTTGGAAAGTCAATCAATTTATGTGGCATTTTCCCAGATGACCACCCCTGGTACTTTGTGATAGGTGCCACTCCTATCTGAGGTGTGCTGGGTAAGAGTTGTTCAAAATAAGTTGCTACATCAATTTTCTTCTGGGATCTTTGCCTTAGCTTCATCCTATCTCACGATTAGTGTTTGAGGATGCAGCACTTTAGAGCATCTGTAGGAGAGCTATTGTTCTTAAGCAATGAGATTTATTACATGATAGCAATAAGAGTAACTACATTTAGTCAGGCATAATTGCCTGAATGTGATGGAGTGGGAACAGAAACATCCACTCTTCCCAGAAGCTGGGGTAGAACTCCTTGTCTTCACCTATAACGCTAAATGTGACATCAGCAGAAAGAGTGGAGGCAATATAACATGAATTTCAGCCTCCTCAAAATTTTTACTTTATACAGTGGTTCACACAATCTGGGCAGTATTGTACAATTGGAGACCTAACTTCTCCAGTGAATACATTCAACACATCAAGAGATAGGAGTTTAAAAACTGATTGTCTTAAAAACTAGCTATCTACTCACAGCTTAAAAAAACCTGACTAAATGCTGCAGGAGGAAGAGACCAGGAGTACTTTTGGATGAGATCAGTGGGAATTGTGATGGCCCACATTGAGAGTTCCATTAGCAAGAGGCTTTGATGATATATAGCAATGGACATGAAGGTATGGGATAAGAAAGAGCACATTTTTTCTCTCACCCTTCATCCACGTTGCACCTAGATTTTGCCAGTCTGAATGAGAAAATGAAAATGGATAGGGAGGGGACTGGGACATCAGTTGAATCCCGAAGCAACAATGATGGGTGTTTGCCGACAATGAATTTAAAGATACGTAAGGAAGGAAATGGACAATGCAGGAATGAAGACGACCTGTTTTGGTAATGGAGTTTGTGAAAGATATGACATGGACCAACAGGTTCTAAACTGACACTTGCTCTGATGTGGGGGTCCATGGGGAGAACTCACTGGGAATGTTGAGGACCACAGTTATGTTAATTGTTTTTTGGGAGTACAAAGTTAAAAATCACACAACACCAGGTTATAGTCCTTCATCAGGTGGGAGCAGCGCTCCGAAAACTAGTGCTCCCAGTTAAACCTGTTGGACTATAACCTGGCGCTGTGTGACTTTTAACTTTGTACATCCCAGTCCAACACCAGCGTCTCCAAATCATGACTTTGGGGGGAAATCAAAAAAAAATTAATTCAGTCATGAGGGATTATCCACCAGCTTGAGAAGGGACTATAATTTGATGTACTATTTACTCTTTCTGAGCACTCAAATGCAGGGAGAGGACCTTAATTAAAACTGGTATTCAGAGACACTTATGGCATCATAAAGGCCATTAGAAATTAAATTGAATCGAGGGAACATAGTATTATTAGAAATCCAAAGGCAGAAAGAGTAGAAAGGTCCAGGTGGGAATATAGGTGATGATGGAAAAATAGCAATCTTACAAGCTTGAAATCAGGCTATGAGAATACATTTCTCAAGGTTAGCTGGTACTGATTATACATTTCTTTCTGAACAAGTCACAGAAAGTGATGAGACACTATCTGCTGCACATCCATATATTTTGTACAATTGCATTAGATAAGGGCTGACTGAACATGGACAAAATAATACCAAAGAACTGGACAAGATTACACCAGAAGACAGCTAGGAGAAGTTGCCACTGGCATTATATAATGCTGGAAAGGGCCACTGAATGCTACCAATATAGGGAAGGCAGAGAAAGCCATCAACAAAGGCAAACATTGACCGAATGTGCACGATGAGGGACAAAAGTTAAGTTGCATGGATTAGCAAAACTTGGTGCAGATGTAGAAGACCCAAACATGCAGCATGAGCTCTGAAAGTGGAGCTGGAAGTGAGTACAGTCCTGAAAAAGTATGATAGGCTGGCAAAAGGCACTCAAATAACAGGGCAGGTGAGATCTTGTAGATAGGACAATGAGTAGAAGTCATAGCTTGACAAAAGCAAGGGAGCTGGCTGAACACCATGAGAGGTAGGGAGCCTTATTTTTTTTTAGATTAGATTCCTACAGTGTGGAAACAGGCCCTTCGGCCCAACAAGTCCACACAGACCCTCCAAAGAGCAACCCACCCCCATTCCCCTCTGACTAATTCACCTAACACTACGGGCAATTCATGCTATGGTGCATTTAGCATGGCCAATTCACCTAACCTTTGGACTGTGGGAGGAAACCGGAGCACCCAGAGTAAACCCACGCAGACACAGGGAGAATGTGCAAACTCCACACAGACAGTTGCCCAAGGCAGCAATTGAACCTGGGTCCTAGAGCTGTGAGGCTGCAGTGCTAACCACTGAGCCACCATGCCACCCTAGCAAGTTTTCATGATTACTAACAAAGTAGGAGATTAGTTGATAAAAGATGCCAACCAAAGAGTAGGAAAGCTGGAATGAATTTAATGTGTACACATGTGGTGTAAGATTGGATCAGGTAGCTACATCATACTCACGATAGCACATATAAGGCCAAAGCCAGACTAGTGTCTCATGGTTTCAAAAAATGACTCTGAAGATTTTCTTAGTGTTTTAGCAGCATCTTCCCGGGGGAATATCATTCAACTGTTGCAAGAGTTGCATTTGTCCAAGGGGATTAATGGGAACTCTTTTTGATGCCAACTTAGGAAACTAACAAGATGGAAGAATAACTGTGGAAACTAAAAAAAGGGCTTTTATGAGTTGACTGATACTTCATGAATCTTGCATTCCTGAGTAAGTTCTGATTGCTGAGAACACTTTATATTCAGTTTAACAGGAGACCCAGCAATATAAATTGGTACCACAAGGAGAAACTAGCAGGCACATTTATGAGGCAGGTAAACAGTTTTCTGTGAGGTGGTTTGACAGAATTTGTGAAATATGTAAAAGAAAGAATTTTAAAAAGTCAATATTCAGCAGTCTTTGAATATACAGGGTTAGATATCAACAGAGGATTCGATATCAAAGTAAATCTGTACTAACTTTGGAAGAGCGATCTCAGACCAGTACAACACAGGAGTAGGCCCTTCAGCCAACTATGTCGGTGCCAATCATGATGTCATTCTAAACTAATCCCTGTGTATTGACCATATCCCTTTATTCACTACTGAAATGAGGAAGAGCCACCAGACCCAAAACGTTAACCTTGGTTTTTCTCCACTGGTGCTGTCAGACCTGCTGAACTTTTCCAGCAATTTCTGATTTTGTTTCTGAATTACAGCATCTGCAATCCTTTTGGTTTCAAAGATTTACAAGGATATTGCCAGGGTTGGAGGATTTGAGCTATAGGGAGAGGCTGAACAGCTTGGGGCTGTTTTCCCTGGAGCGTTGGAGGCTGAGGGGTGACCTTATAGAGATTTACAAAATTATGAGGGGCATGGTTAGGGTAAATAGGCAAAGTCTTTTCCCTGGGGTCAGGGAGTCCAGAACTAGAGGGCATAGGTTTATGGTGAGAGGGGAAAGATATAAAAGAGACCTAAGGGGCAGCTTTTTCACACAGAGGGTGGTACATGTATGGAGTGAGCTGCCAGAGGAAGTGGTAGAGGCTGGTACAATTGCAACATTTAAGAGGCATTTGGATGGGTATATGAATAGGAAGGGATTGGAGGGATATGGACCGGGTGGTGGCAGGTGGGACTAGATTGGGTTGGGCTATCTGGCTGGCATGGACAGGTTGGACCGAAGGGTCTGTTTCCATGTTGTACATCCCTATGACTCTATGACTCTTTATTCTCTGCCTGTTTATGGTCTGTCCAAATGCCTCTTAAATGTTGCTATTGAATCTGGCTGAGAGCATGACAATCACAAACCGGAAAGTACTATCAGGTCCTCAGACAAAGAGGATCCCAGATTCACAGTGGAAACAGATCAATTAAGTAGCTTGATCAGTCAGTTAACCTAAGATTCCACATTTTCTGACCTAGCAATATGAAATGAGTAATTTTTATGATGCTTTACACACCAAACTAATCGATGAATATTTTAATACATTGGATATTTTACTATCATACTTGCTTAAAAAAAACAAAGAACTGCAGATGCTGGAAATCTGGAAATAAAAACGGAAACAGGGATTCTGAAGCAGAGTCACTGGATCTGAAATATTAACTCTGTTTTCTTCCTACAGATGCTGTCAGACCAGTTGAGTTTCTCCAGTAATTTCTGTTTTTGTTTCACATATTCTTGGCGGGAAAGAGTAATGCGCATTGTGTGCAATGTCTGAATGACAGTGAACCATTTGTTCTCTGGATCCTGGAATATTCAATGAGGTCATGGCTAATTTGATTATGGCCTCAATTCCGCATAACGAGCATTGGAAGGTGGGACGTAGAATATGAAAGAAAACAACCAATCCGTTTGGTAATCAATTTTCTGAATTTAAAGAAAAGAAGGGCATCAGTTAATGCCTGGTCAGTTACATAACTAAGCCTTTTTAATGTCATTGTTAAAGTCAGGAGAAGTGGGTGGTGGATACTCATTGGCTTTGAGCGGATATAAATAGGACGTTACTGCGACACTGGATGGGAGAGAGGGGTAAGACTGAGTAAGTCAGTAAACTCTGCAAAGAAAACCTGTTGCTATCTCAGCATGAATTAACAATATCAACAGAATGTGGTTATAATTGCAACACTATTTCTTTGGAGGAACTGAGACAGGTTAGAGGAGAAATTATTCAGCCAGGCAGAAGGAGACGTGGTGAATGAGGACTGATTGGATGTCAATTCATTGGAGAAGTGGAAAGCTGTCAGACCACTTTGCTGAAAGTTGGAGATGTAGAAAAACAGAATATCCATAGAGATAGCACACTGGGAATTGTTTAAATGATGTCAGGCATCGAAAGTGTATGGGTGTAGGTTTTGAACTCTCACTGAATTTGGTGTTAAATATTACCATGATTTCACACACACGAACAAGAAATCAGAAACAACTCCAACACTAGTGGGCGGCACGGTGGCACAGTGGTTAGCACTGCTGCCTCACAGCGCCAAAGACCCGGGTTCAATTCCCGCCTCAGGCAACTCTCTGTGTGGAGTTTGCACATTCTCCCCGTGTCTGCGTGGGTTTCCTCTGGGTGCTCCGGTTTCCTCCCACACTCCAAAGATGTGCAGGTCAGGTGAATTGGCCATGCTAAATTGCCCGTAGTGTTAGGTAAGGGGTAGATATAGGGGTATGGGTGGGTTGCGCTTCGGCGGGGTGGTGTGGACTTGTTGGGCCGAAGGGCCTGTTTCCACACTGTAAGTAATCTAATCTAGTCAGGATCAAAAATGAAGAACATGGAACTTGATTTTGAAACTTCTGCCAGTCTCGAAGCTCAAAGGCTCCCCATTTACATCAGATCTTTGTAACAAAAAGTCTTGTATTTCTTGATGTGGAGATACTGGTGGCGGACTGTGGTAGACAATGTTGGAAGCCACCCGATATCAGATTATAGTCCAGCAGATTTATTTAACATCACAAGCTTTCAGAGCGGCAGACCTCGGACTTTATATTTCCTGCTCCAGCCTACTCCTACTGCAATTTCGGGCATCAGTTTAGATGATGGGCATTTGTCAGGGTGGATCGGGTGGTAAATCATAATCTCATATTTGGCGTAAATGTTGCTCTGGATTAGAAAGGAACAGAAATCATTTCTGATTTAATTGATCTTCCTATTCACCCCAAGAAATGCTCCAAAGACATTACAATGCAGGGCTCTTGTTAAATATATGTAGTGCAGAAATGATACTATAGCACGATGAAATTAATTCAATTAATTAAATTTTCATGCTATTGATTTCAGAAAAAGTACGCAATAGATTGTTACGGATGAGGAAGGATGGTCAATTTTAGACCTTTGTACAAAGCAAAATACTGCAGAAAATCCACAAGAAAAACAGAAAATACTTGAAACGCACAGCAAATCAGTTAACATCATTTCAGCCAAAAAAATTAAACAGAGAAAAGAAGCAACAGAATTAGAATTGCAGGCGCTGATGGAAGATTTCAGACATTAAGTTTCTCTCTTTTCTGTTGGTAGTTTGTAAATAAATATATAGCGAGGGAAGCTAAAGATTAATCAATATGAACTCAATTTTCAATGTTTCAAACTTGACTGATGAATGTTATTAAGGTTTCTTTATTTAAAAAGCCAAACAACCTGTAACTCATACTTTTACTGCTCAAGACTATGACTACAGCAATCACACAGGAAGAACTGTAGAGCAAGGAAAGATGATAGTTTGTTAGGGCTAAAGAAAAACGGAAAGAACCGTGGATGCTGTAAATCAGTAACAAAAACAGAAAGTGCTGGAAAAGCTCTGCAGGTCTGGCAATAAATGAATAATAAGAAGACATGCAATTATACCAGAGGAACTGATTGGCTAATGCTCTCAACTTGTACGCTGTCACCTTCAGCTTTTTATGTTTTATTCCATTTTGTAATAATGAGCAACTAGAACGTTAAATAATAAGCAACACGAACAGCAGCCAGTATGCTGCCCACAGAACAATCAAATAGGTGACTAAAACATAAGAATTTTTATTGCTTTGTCTATTAAATAGAAACTTGGTCTTGGGACTTTCTTTTCCTCCATTCCTGTCTTCCTAAAAGAAAAGGAGATTGTTGGTGAAGGTGATGAGACCACCAATTTGCTACCTTCCAATGGGACCAGCCACTGGTCCATTTGCTTCTGGTTTCTAAACTCAGCCAGTGTGGTCACCTCAACTAATTTGTATTCCTCACTAATTTGTATCTGTGGTGATGCTTAGTGGAAATGTTTTGTGTTGCTGTTTTTATGGGTTATCAGCAACGGAATGAAATTTCTGTTTCAGACCTGAATATTATGAATAAGAAAAATAAAAAAAAACACTTGTCGAAATTGATCCCCTTTACTTCCAGACTTAAAACGGGGAGGTCAAGTACCACTTAGGATGGTATGGTGGCTCAGTGCTGCCTCATTGTGCTAGGGACCCAGGTTTGATCCCAGCCTCGGGCAACAGTCTGTGTGGAGTGTGCACGTTCTCCCCATGTCTGCATGGGTTTGCTCTGGTTTCCTCCCACAGTCCAAAGGTGTGCAGGTTAGGTGAATTGGCCATGCTAAATTGCTCATAGTGTTCAGAGATGTGTAGGCTAGGTGCATTAGTCAGGGGTAAATGCAGGGGAGTGGGGAGTTGGTTACTGTTCGGAAGGTCAGTATGGGTCTGTTTCCACGCTATTGGGATTTTAATTCTAATTCTCAAACTTTCAGATGCAACATCCTGCTCCCAGTCTGTAACAATATTGCTGGTGCCAGAGATCTGGATAAAATAGGCATTAGAACCGTCACTGAAATAATAAGGAGCATGTCATCAGTTTTAGACATCAGCAAATCAGAGGCTGTGTCTGCTCCACAAATTAAATCCTGACCTCAGTTTTCTGGGCAGCTGAAAAGTAGTTTTCTATGGGAAAGAGGCACATTCACATCTGCTGTTCTCTCAGCAAGCTGTTGCTACTTGAAGGAAACAGAATGATGGTCTGGCCGTCCAAATCCCAGTCTTTACCAGGACTCACTCAATGTGGATGTCGGAGTGAAATATCAAATAGCCATCTGTGATCCTAAATTGTAAATGTTGCGCCAAAGTGGTCAGACAATCCAGGGATGGCCGTGCCTATTAGAGAAGCATAATTTCGATGGAAATCTGAGCACTTCAGATGTTTTAAAGTTCTGAGCAAGCAAATGAGCTTCCAAGATTTGGTCATGGCACAATGCTCTGTGTAGGCGTCAATATTTAGCAAGAGTTGCAGATTTTTATTTCAAATTAATAAATGCATTCTGCTCAAATGAGTTGATGATAAATTGCATTAAATTGAGTGCTGGAGGGTTTATTTGACACTTGAATTCCTGTCAGTGTTAAAAGACATTATAGAACACAGCACTTTTGGAAGTTGTGTCTTCTCCTTATCTCGCCTCCTGGTCAGTAATATGTATCAGTAACATGGAGGCAACTCTTCATCATTTAGCAAATTCTGATATACTTTATTTAATTCACTGGATGTGGGCATAGCTGACTAAAGCAGCATTTATTGCCCAGAGGGCAGATACATTGCTATGGGTCTGGAGTCACATTTTGGCCAGACCAGGTGAGGATGGCAGATTTCCTTCTCTAAAGGACATTAGTGAACCAGATGGGTTTTTCTCTCAACAATCTGTTCGTGGTCATCTTTAGACTCGTAATTCCAGACTTTCATTGAATTCATATTCTACCGTGATGAGATTTGAACCCAAGTCCCCAGAACATTACCTGGATCTCTGGGTTAACAGCGATAGCACCACTAGGTGGTCACCTAGCCACAGAGAGGCTCATTTACACATGGATTCAACAACACAAGGAGAAAAACTAAACATCAATAGCACAGCCGTAGGGGAAGAAAATCAGGAGACCCTTTTACAAGGCAAAAGCTGAGTGGGCCCTGATTGTGTTTGTCCAAATGTGTAGATAGGCCAAGGCTGATTGAATTGTCCAGGGGCTCCAACTGGAGGGAATCCTGAAAGACAAGACGTACATGTATTTGGAAAGGCAAGGACTGATTACAGATAGTTAACATGTCTTTGTGCGTGGGAAGTCATGCCTCACAAACTTGATAGAGTTTTTTAAAGAAGTAACAAAGAGGATTGATGAGGGCAGAGTGGTAGGCGTGACTTATATGAACTTCAGTAAGGTGTTCGACAATGTTCTCCATGGGAGAAGGGTTAGCAAGGTTAGATCTCATGGAATACAGGGAGAACTAGCCATTTGGATACAGAACTGGCTGAAAGCTAGAAGACAGAGGGTGGTGGTGGAGGGTTGTTTTTCAGACTAGAGGCCTGTGACCAGTGGAGTGCCACACGATCGGTGCTGGGTCCTCTACTTTCATCATTTACCTAAATGTCTTGGATGTGAGCATAAGAGGTATAGTTAGTAAGTTTGCAGATGACACCAAAATTGGAAATGTAGTGGGGAGCGAAGAAGGTTACCTCTGATTACAACGGGATCTTGATCAGACGGGCCAATGAGCTGAGAAGTGGCAGATGGAGTTTAATTTAGATAAATATGAGGTGCTGAATTTTGGGAAAGCAAATCTTAGCAGGACTTATACACTTAACGGTAAGGTCCTAGGCAGTGTTGCTGAACAAAAAGTACAGGTTCATAGCTCCTTGAAAGTAGAGTCGCAAGTAGATAGGATAGTGAAGAAGGTGTTTGGTATGCTTTCCTTTATTGGTCAGAGTATTGAGTACAGAATCTGGATTAGTGGTGCTGGAAGAGCACAGCAGTTCAGGCAGCATCCAAGGAGCTTTGAAATCGACGTCTTGGGCAAAAGCCCTTCATCAGGAATAAAGGCAGTGAGCCTGAAGCGTGGAGAGATAAGCTAGAGGAGGGTGGGGGTGTGGAGAAAGTAGGACTTCAACAGTTTCCTCATTTCCCCTTCCCCCACCTCACCCTAGTTCCAAACTTCCAGCTCAGCACTGTCCCCATGACTTGTCCGGACTTGTCCTACCTGCCTATCTCCTTTTCCACCTATCCACTCCACCCTCTCCTCCCTGACCTATCATCTTCATCCCCTCCCCCACGCACCCATTGTACTCTACGCTACTTTCTCCACACCCCCACCTTCCTCTAGCTTATCTCTCCACGCTTCAGGCTCACTGCCTTTATTCCTGATGAAGGGCTTTTGCCCGAAACGTCAATTTCGAAGCTCCTTGGATGCTGCCTGAACTGCTGTGCTCTTCCAGCACCACTAATCCAGAATCTGGTTTCCAGCGTCTGCAGTCATTGTTTTTACCTTATTGAGTACAGGAGTTGGGAGGTCATATTGTGGCTGTACAGGGCATTGGTTAGGCCACTGTTGGAATATTGCGCACAATTCTGGTCCCCTTCCTATCGGAAGGATGTTGTGAAACTTGAAAGGGTTCAGAAAAGATTTACAAGGATGTTGCCAGGGTTGGACAATCTGAGCTACAGGGAGAGGCTGAACAGGCTGGGGCTGTTTTCCCTGGAGTGTCGGAGGCTGAGGGGTGACCTTGTAGAGGTTTATAACATCATGAGGGGCATGGATAGGGTAAATAGACAAGGTCTTTTCCCTGCGGTGGGGGAGTCCACAACTAGAGGACATAGGTTTAGGGTGAGAGAGGGAAGATCCAAAAGGGGCCAAAGGGGCAACTTTTTCATGCAGAGGGTGATGCATGTTTGGAATGAGCTGCCAGAGGATGTGGTGGAGGCCAGTCCAATTACAACATTTAAAAGGCATCTGGATGAACAGGAAGGAGTTTGAGGGATATGGACCGGGTGCTGGCAGGTGGGACTGAATTGGGTTGGGATATCTGGTCGGCATGGACGGATTGGACCGAAAGGTTTGTTTCCATGCTGTACATCTCTATGTCTCTAACTGCGATGTAAAAGGTAAGTTATCAGCTTTAATCCCAATGTTGCTTGGCACCTCTCCGAATCACTGCCTTCGTCTTCTGGTATTATTTCCAAAACTCAAGCCAGCCAATTCCTTTACATGAGTATGCAAAGCAGGCAGGAGAAGCAGATGATTGAAATAATCTCCTTGCATTTTAAACTCTGTAACGACGGCCAGTCGAAGCTGATTTGCCCTTCTCACCAAATGTTAGCAAGACATCCTGCCTGGTTACTCAGCAACAATGGACAAATTGGCAGAAGTTTTGAGATCCAGGCGCAGTGGTCTACGGGTCAGAAGGAATGTAATGACCTCTCCAGGGTTGTTAAAGTAAGACTCCTATCTTCAACTTCATATCACTCTTTACGAAACCATGCACTATACCTGAAGTCCCAGCATCCATCACCCTTCTCTACCCCAACTATTAGCACTCACTCCCATTTACCACAAAACATCACAATACTCATACTTCTCATGCCACGCTCGGCAGCTGCTATTACCCTCTTTCAGTTGCCCAAACATTTGCCTCATTTCATTAACAATTAATGAACATGTGCAAGTCTCAATAATGAACACCATGAGATTTACGTGTAAAGGCATTCACTAATGTCATTTAGGGAAGGAAATCAGCAACCCTTAACCAATCTGTAACCCCAGACCACAGCAATGTGGTGGATTACTCACTGATCTCGAATGGCCGAGCAAGCCATTGAGTTATGTCAAACTCTCACAGGGAAGTTGAATAACAATAAAATTAGCAATGACTTGAGCAAGCAAATAAAGTATTGCTTGCTCACTCGAACCGCAGGTTGTTCAGTAATGCCCTCAGCTATATTGGGTGGCATGGTTGCTACAGTGGTTAGCATTTCCACCTCACTGTGCTAGAGACTCCTGGTTCAATTCCAGCCTTGGGCGACTGATTGGATGGAGTTTCTCCCCATGTCTGCATGGGTTTCCTCCCACAGTCCAAGGATATGCAGGTTAGGGTGGATTGGCCATGCTAAATTGCCCCATAGTGTCCAGGGATGTGGAGGCTAAGTGGGTCAGCCATGGGAAATGCAGGGTTACAAGGACGGGGGAGGTGGGTGAGCTCCTCAGTGCGGACTTTAGTTTAGATATTAGTTTAGATTACTTACAGTGTAGAAACAGGCCCTTCGGCCCAACAGGTCCACACCGACCAACAACCCACCCAGACCCATTTCCCTACATTTACCCCTGCCCCGAACACTACAGGCAATTTAGCACGGTCAATTCACCTAACCTGCATATCTTTGTGACTGTGGGAGGAAACTGGAGCACCCGGAGGAAACCCACACAGACACGGGGAGAAGGTTCCAACTCCACACGGGCAGTCGCCTGAAGCGATAATTGAACCCAGGTCTCTGGCGCTGTGAGGCAGCAGTGCTAACCACTTGATCGGCTAAATGGCCTGCTTCCAAACTGTAGGGATTCTCTGCTTATGCCAGCATTGGATGAGTTGTATCTCAGAGTGATCAAGTTTTTATAATCCTCACTTGAATCTATATGCCCAACTTACTGGATGGACCCCATATGAAAGAATCATCAAAGTGATTCCACTTTTTGTGGATTGTGTTTTAGCACGAATGAGAATCAGGTCAAAGAGCATCGTAAAGAGACAGTCAGCAGCTCTCTGGTCCTGGCAGCACCACCAGGAGTGATGCCATGATGGACTACAGTCACTCAGGTAAGTCTGCGGCAAGTGGCGGAGACACAGTATCAAAAAGCACATGGGGACTAGTGCGAACAGAGGAGAAAAGAGATGGAGGAGTTAGGCAGTTGGGGGTTGTTGGGGGGAGGGGGGAAGAGTGAACGCTGTAGTCTTGGAATGGACCAAAAACACTTCCAAAAAAATCAAAGTGAGACCTCACAGGGAAGCACATAACAGATTGCCCGCTGCGTATTCTTCTCAATTCTTTTTCAAAACCCAGGCAATTTACTCATAAAATTAAAGTTTATTAGTTGCAGGGGTTCATAAATTATAAGTTAGTTAATTGCTTGGTAGCACAGAATTGAACATTGCTAAAACAAGGCATGGAATCAGAATATCCACTGTGCATTTATCAGGTTTAGAGTGCAGGAAATCAAACTTACATCAATTTACACAGTTTGAAAAGGATGCTAATTGGTTGGACCATGGTTGGCATGCAAATGTAACCATCAAAAGATTTAACTGACTTCGGCTCAGGCCAAACAGGTAGAAACTAGTGAGGATGTTGCTATGCAGTGGAAATCGGCAGTATCCATAAAGCTCTTCTCAATGAAATATTTGCAACATATAGGCATATTGTTTTTGCCAAAAACAGGGTGCTTTGTGTGAATATTCCCAGCTTCGAGCTTGACTCATACTGTGATATCCTCAATTAATTTCCAGTACCAGTTCAGCACTGTCAGGATTATTTTGTGAATGGGGCTATCCACATTCAGAATCAAATCTAATGTTGGATTCAATGTTCTGGGATTTGCAAGCTGGGGCTGGTTAAACACATTTGATCCCTGTGGATATCCAAAGGGCGATACTGGTTGATATGATCTACCTAGCATTATGCCGACATGCCTGGCATCACACTGGACTGAAACTCATGTGATTTAATCATTTGTATGGGAGGCAAAGCATCTTTTTTGTCTTGATGGCAGCAAGCTAACTAAGGGAATGAAGCAGTGGCAGACTTTTAAGGAGATAATTGGTAGCTCTCAGCAAAAATCTATCCCAGTGAGAAGGTTAATCACAAGAATACATCCTTCATTGCTAAATGAGGAAGTTAATGATAGTATCAAATAGAATGAGAGAACCTGTGAAGATTGGTGCTGGTGATTCAACAGATTTTCATAAACAGCAAAATTTCCAGAGGAGGAAGGAGAAAGTTGACCACAAGAGAAAGCTAGCTAGAAATATAAAACAGATCGTAAGAGTTTCTGCAAGTATCTAAAAAGGAAAAAATAACTAAAGTCAGCATTTATCTTTTGCAAACTGAGCGGGGGAATGAATATGGGAAATAAGAAAATGGTAGAAGCATTGAAGACAATTGTTCATTGTAGACAACTTTGAAAGCTTTGTGACAATACTTTCGAGTGTGGAAGTGAGAGAAGGCAGGAATACAAAGCAATCTCCATCACTGGAGAAAATGTACTGGTTTTGAAACTAAAGGCTGACAATTCTCCAGGACCTGATGACAATCATCCTCAAGTCTTTAAATAAATAGCTGCAGCAATAGTAAATGTGTTGGTTATCATTGTCCAAAATTCCTGAGTTTCTGGAATGATACCATTTTATTAAAAAAATAACAAATGTAACAACTTCCAACCTCTCCCGTCAGACAGAAGATACAGAAGCTGTATCCATTGTGAATGATGGGATTTCTGAATACTTGGAAGTGCGTGATAAAAGAGGGCAAAGTCAGCATGGTTTCACCAAGGGGAGGTCACGCCCTGACAAATCTGTTGGAATTCTTTGCAGAAGTAACGAGCTGGTTAGGCCAAGGAAAACCAATAGATATTATCTATCTGGACTTCTAGAAGTCCTTTGACAAGGTACTGCATAGGAGGCAAATGAGTAAGATACGATCCCATGGTGTCAGAGGCAAGGTGCTAGCCTGATAGAAGCTTGGCTGTCTGACAGAGAGTGGGGATAAAAGGGTCCTTCTCAAGGTGGCAGCTGGTGACAAGTGATGTTCCACAAGGCTCAGTGTTGGGACATAATTTTTCACATTATACATTAATGATGAAGGAACTGAGAGCATTCTGGCTAAGGTTGCAGTTGATATAAAGATAGGTGGAGGGACAGATAGCATTAAGGAGGTGGGAAGGCTGCAGAAAGGTCTAAACAGGTTAGGAGAGTGATCAAAGAAGTGGCAGGTGGAATACAATGTGGACATGTGTGGGGTCATGCACTTTGGTAGGAAGAATAGAGGTATGGACGATTTTCTAAATGGGGAGAAAATTACAAAATCTGAAATGCAAAGGGACTTGGGAGTCCCAGTCTAGGTTTCTCTGAAGGTAAATGCGCAGGTTGAGTTGGTAGTTAGGAAGGCAAATATAATGTTGTCATTCATCTCGTGAGGACTAGAATGTAAAAGCAGGGATGTACTTCTGAGGCTGTATAAAGCTCTGGTCAGACCACATTTGGAGTATTGTGAGCGAGTTTGGACCCCATATCTCAGAAAGGATGTACTGGCTAGGAGCATGTACAGAGGAGATTCAAGCAAATTATCCCAGGAATGAAAGGCTTAACATATGAGGAACATTTGAGGACTCTGGGTCTATACTCAATGGAGATTAGAAGGATGAGGGGTGGATCTAGTTGAACTTACAGAATACTGAATGGCCTGGACAGAATGGATGTTGGGAAGATGTTTCCATCGGCAGGAGACACTATGACCCGAGGGCATAGCCTTAGAGTAAAGGGAAGACCTTTTAGAATGGAGGTAAAGTGAAATATCTTTGGCCGGAGAGTGGGGAATCTGTGGAATTCACTACCATGGAAGGAAGTGTCGGCTAGATCATTGAGTGTATTTGAAACAGGAATAGATAGATGCTTGGTTGTCAAGGGGATCAAAGATTATGGGGAGAAAGCGGGAGAATGGGGTTGAAAGAAACCTTATCAGCCATTATTGAATGGTGGAGCAGGCTCGATTGGCTGAATGGCCTAATTTCTGCTTCTATATCTTATGGTCTTATGTTCTTGTAGTATGCTTGGATACACGCACCCAACAGGTTCAAGAACAGTTTCTTCCCTGCTGTTACGAGATTACTAGTTTCAAATCTAATGTTGACCTTGCTTTTGTGCACCTCCTGTGCAGCTGTAATCTTGTATGCCTCACTTTGTCTAAACACCTTATGATCTGTCCTTGTGTGTTATGGTTTGTGTGAACTGCTCAAAAAACAAAACTTTTCCCTGTACTTAGTACATGTGACAACAATAAATCAAATCAAGTCAAACTTAGTTTGGAAATGAGGGAAACAGAAATTATCAGAGAGTTGGTCCAACATCTGTCACAGGGAAATTGCTAAAATCCATTATTAAGGGGTTTTTAGCAGGAAATTTAGAAAATCAGAATTTGATCAAGCACAGCCAACATGGCTTTGCGGTAGGGAATTGTGTTTAAATAATTCATGGGAGGTCTTTAAGAGAGGTGCAAACAGTTTGGTTAAAGGGGCATGAGTAGATGGGGTGTGCTTGGATTTCTAAATGGCAATTGATAAGTTGTCACATCAAAGGTTCCTGCACAAGAGTTAATAATATAGGGGATAACACATAAAGAAAGGCTTGCTTAGCTAACAGGAAGCACATGGAAGGTTTGAATTATAAAGTAAGGCTGGATAGGCTGGGACTTTTTTCACTGTAACATAGGAAGTTGCGAGGCGATCTGATAGAAGTTTATAAAATAATGAGGGGCATCAATAGAGCTAAATGGTGGCCATCTTTTCCCAAGAGTAGGTGGCACATTTTTCAGGTGAGAGGAAAGACATTTTAAAAGATATCAGAGGCAGTTTTTTTAACCCTGAGGGTGGCTCACGTGTGGAAAGAACTCCCTCAGGAAATGGTGGATACAGGTACAGTTACAACTTTTAAAAGACATTTGGATAAATTCATGAATAGAAAAGATTTAGAGGGATATGGGCCAGGGGCATGGAGGTGGGACTAATTTGGTTTGGGATTATGTTTGGCATGGATTGGTTGGACCGAAAGGTTTGTTTCTATGCTGTATGATTTAATGACTTTATGTGTGGAATGAACTGCCAGAGAAAGTGGTGAATGCAAGCACAGTTACAACCTTTAAAAGTACGTGAATGGAAAAGGTTTGGAGGGAGATGGGCCAAGCACAAGCAGGTGGGGCTAGTTTAGTTTGGGAACATGGTTGGCGTGGATTGGTTAGACCAAAGGGTCTGTTTCCGTGCTGGATGACTCTATGACTGTGACAGAGGCAAATGTGAACCCTTCCAATTTAGCACGAGCAATCGAAAAGCAGCGTACTATTTAACAAGAGAGAGAGAATGCAGAACTTGGTGGTATAGAGGGACCTAATTGGGCTAGGACACGAATCACCAGCAGTTAGTTTGGTGGTACTGCAAGTAAAACTTTCACGTGGAGGGGTGTGGAATGGGCTGCCAGAGGAAGTGGTGGAGGCTGGTACAATTGCAACATTTAAAAGGCATCTGAATGGGTATATGAACAGGAAGGGTTTGGAAGGATATGGGCCGGGTGCTGGCAGTTGGAATTAGATTAAGTTAGGGTATCTGGTCGACATGGACAGGTTGGACTGAAGGGTCTGTTTCCGTGCTGTACATCTCTGTGACTGTAAGTAATTAAAAAGGCAGTTGGAATCTTGGTGTTTATTGTAAGGGCAATAAAATATGCAAGTAAGTACATCTGAAATACTACATACAGTATTATTTGAAAATGGTACAATTGTATTTAGAGTCATAGAGATGTACTCAATACTCTGACCAATAAAGGAAAGCATACCAAACGCCTTCTTCACTATCCTATCTATCTGCGACTCCACTTTCAAAGAGCTATGAACCTGCACCCCAAGGTCTCTTTGTTCAGCAACACTCCCTAAGATCTTACCATTAAGTGTATAAGTCCTGCGAAGATTTGCTTTCCTAAAATGCAGCACCTCGCATTTATCTGAATTAAACTCCATCTGCCACTTCTCAGCCCATTGGCCCATCTGGTCCAAATCCTGTTGTAACCTGAGGTAACCCTCTTTGCTGTCCACTACACATCCAATTTTAGTGTCATTTGCAAACTTACTAACTGTACTTCTTATACTCACATCCAAATCATTTATGTAAATAACAAAAATTGAGGGCCCAGCACCAATCCTTGTGGCACTCCACTGGTCACAGGCCTCCAGTCTGAAAAACAACTCTCCATCACCACCCTCCTTCTTCTACCTTTGAGCAAGTTCTGTATCCAAATGGCTAGTTCTCCCTGTATTCCATGAGATCTAACCTTACTAACCAGTCTCCCATGGGGAACCTTGTCTAACGCCTTACTGAAGTCCATATAGATCACAACTATTGCTCTGCCCTCATCAATTGTCTTTGTTACTTCTTCAAAAAACTCAATCAAGTTTGTGAGACATGATTTCCCACGTACAAAGTCATGTTGACTATCCCTAATCAGTCCTTGTCTTTCCAAATACATGTACATCCTGTCCCTCAGGATTCCCTCCAACAACTTGTCCACCACCGACATCAGGCTCACCGGTCTATAGTTCCCTGGCTTGTCTTTACCACCCTTCTTAAACAGTGGCCCCACATTAGCCAACCTCACCTGACCTGTGACTATCGATGATACAAATATCTCAGCAAAAGGCCCAGCAATCACTTCTCTAGCTTCCCACAGAGTTCTCGGGTACACCTGATCAGGTCCTGGGGATTTATCCACCTTTAACCATTTCAAGGCATCTAGCATTTCCTCCTCTGTAATCTGGACATTTTGCAAGATGTCACCATCTATTTCCCTACAGTCTATATCTTCCATATCCTTTTCCACAGTAAATACTGATGCAAAATATTCATTTAGTATCTCTTGCATTTTCTGTGGCTCACACAAAGGCTGCCTTGCTGATCTTTGAGGGGCCCTATTCTCTCCCTAGTTACCCTTTTGTCCTTAATATATTTGTAAAACCCCTTTGGATTCTCCTTAATTCTATTTGAATAGGTTCAGAGAAGAATCACTTTATACATTCCTGTGACTCAGTCTTTTTATACAGCAAAGGGTAGTCAGGTTGAGCCTATTCTATTAGACATTGAGTAAATGAGGGATGACCCTAAAAAATCGTTTAAGATACCTAAGAGTATTAATGAGGCGGACGTACACTTCTGCTTCTGAGGGAACTTCTAGCTCGAGGACGCAATTTATAAAGGACTCTTGAACAGCTGAGCAGGTGTGTAATGGGTAGAATGGCCTACTCCTGTTCCAAAGCCATATATTCGTCTATAATATGGAGCTGGAAAGTGTATCTAAGGGCCTACTGTGCACTTACTTTATCCCCTCAAACCACTGCAGTTACTACCCAAACTCCTCTCTTGGCTTTGATCTCCTTATTGAGAAAGGATGTACTGACACTGGAGGGGGTGCAGAGTGGGTTCACTAGGTTGATTCCGGAGTTGAGAGGCTTGGCTTATGAGGAGAGACCGAATAGACTGGGACTATACTCATTGGAATTTAGAAGACTGAGGGGGGAATTCTATAGGAACGTATAAAAAGATGAAGGGAATAGATAAGATCGAAGCAGGGAGGTTGTTTCCACGGAAACCAGAACTGGGGAGCAAAACCTCAAAATAAGGGGGAGCAGATTTAGGGCTGAGTTGAGGAGGAACTTCTTCACCCAAAGGGTTATGAATCAGTGGAATTCCCTGCCCAGTGAAGCAGTTGAGGTTTCCACATAGCGTGTTTTTAAAGCAAAGATGGATATATTTTTGAACATTACAGGTGGGCGGCACGGTGGCACAGTGGTTAGCACTGCTGCTTCACAGTGCCAGAGACCCGGGTTCAATTCCCGCCTCAGGCGAGTCTCTGTGTGGAGTTTGCCCATTCTCCCCGTGTCTGTGTGGGTTTCCTCCGGGTGCTCCGGTTTCCTTCCACAATCCAGAAAATGTGCAGGTTAGGTGAATTGGCCATGCTAAATTGCCTGTAGTGTTAGGTGAAGGGGTAAATGTAGGAGAATGGGTCTGGGCGGGTTACACTTTGGTGGGTCGGTGTGGACTTGTTGGGCCGAAGGGCCTGTTTCCACACTGTAAGTAATCTAATCGAATTAAGGGTTATGGTAAACAGGCGGGTAAGTGGAGCTGAGTCCATGAAACATCAGCCATGATCTTATTGAACAGTAGAGCAGGCTCAGCACACCAAATGGCCTAGTCCTGCTCCTGTTTCTTACATTCTTACCTGCATTTGCTATCCCCCTCTTATTGTCCCAGTTGCTTCCCTCTGCCCATACCCCTTTTTCCTGATCCTCTCTCTCCTGGTTGTCTCCATCACCCAGGTGCCCACTCTCAGAGTCGCTTCCCCCAGCCCAGTCAGTTCCCAGTTGCAAGATCACTTGACAATGGCCAAAACTCAAATGACCTTTGGCAACTTGGAGGCAGGGAGAGGGGAGTGGCCGATAGGTATCCAGAGCTTTCTGCTTTGCTGTACAGGAAATAGAGATCAATCTAATATGCTGGTCTGAAAGCAAACTGCTCACTGCACTAACATGGTCAGAGGATGGTACTACAGGATAAAGGAAGCATTAGGGCTTGTTTGATTATATCCTTCCTCATGTGGAATCTGTCAGGCTGCATAATTCCATCATATTTCAAAAGAATCTAATGTTCTTTTAGATGGCAGTCAATAATGCTCTCATTTAGCATGAACCTGTCAATAATTCTGATGCAATACGCCGAGCTATGACGAAAGCTGAAAGAATATAATGTCCTTGCAGCTGACTGCTGCCAAGCTCAGAAAGGAATTACAACTTGAAATGAAAAAGAGAGAAATTTTAGGTCAACGTGGTTAAGCAGCTTATTTAAATTACCAAGTTGGCCAGGAACAGTTCATATTTGAATAATTCACTCCTTCATCTTGAAGAGAAACAATGAGAATTGAAGCAAATCAAGACCCAGTCAGAGATGGCTGTGATCCAGCAGAAAAAGAAAACTTGTGTAAAGTTGACACGTATCACTGAATGATTGAAATTGGATGTCTCTGATAACCTGCTGTTATTTGACTTTGCGCGTCTATTTATAAAATCCAGATTTCAACAAAAAGAATTTAAAATATGTCACAGCAAGTAACAATGATGTTGTGTTGTGTGCAGATGTCAAACTAAACATTTTGGCAGTACAGTATGTACTAGCTATGGTGGCTTAGTGGTTAGCACTGCTGCCCCACAGCGCCAGGGACACAGGAGTGATTCCACCTTTGGGTGACTGTCTGTGTGCAGTTTGAATGTTCTCCTTGTCTCTCTGCAGGTGTACTTTGGTTTCCCCCCATGGTCCAAAGATGTCCAGGTTAGGTGAATTGGCCATGCTAAATTGTCCAAAGTGTGCAGGCTAGGTGGATTAGCCATGGTAATAAGATGGGGCAACTGGATCTGAGTGGGAGACAGGTGCCCATGCAATATGCTGACTGGCCTCTTTCTGCATTGTAGGACTTGCATTTTAATTGATCCTTTCAGTTGAATGCTCCTCCTGCAGTATGTGGGAGGTAAGGGACGCCATTAGTGTCCCTGCTGACTACATCTGTGGAACATGCATCCAACACCAGCTCCTCAAGAACCATGTTAGGAAACTGGAGCAGGAGCTGAATGAACTTTGGATCATTCGGGAGGCGGAGGTGGTTATTGAGAGGAGTTACAGGGAGGTAGATACTCCATAGCCACGTGATGGGTTACCATCAGGGGTGGGAAAGGGAGCTGGCAAGCAGTGCAGGGATCTCCTGAGGTGGTTCCCTTCAACAACAAGTACACCATTTTGGATACTGTTGGGAGGGCTGACTTAGCAAGGGTAAGCAATGGGGCACAGGTCTCTGGCACAGAGTCTGTCCCTGTTGTTCAGCAGGGAAAGGGGAAGAGGAGTACAGCTTTAGTCATTTGGTGACTCCATAGTTAAGGGGACAGATAGGAGACTTTGTGGGAACGAGAGAGACTCATGGTTGGTGTGTTGCTTCCGAGGTGCCAGGGTACATGATGTCTTTGATCATGTTTTTTGGATCCTTGTGGGGGAGGGGGAGATGCCCCAAGTCATGGTCCACTTAGGCACTAACAACATAGATAGGGAGAAAGTTGGGAACTAAGGCAGAAATTTAGGCAGCGAGGATGGAAGTTTAGAGCTAGAACAAACAAAGTTGTTATCTCTGGTTTGTTATGTGTGCCACGTGCTAGTGAAGTGAGGAATAGGGAGAGAGCAGAGCTGAACATGTGGCTGCAGGGATAGTGCAGGAGGGAAGGTTTTGGATTCTTGGATAATTGGAGCTCTTTCTGGGGAAGGTGGGACCTCTACAAACAAGATGGTCTTCACATGAACCAGAGGGGTATCAATATCCTGGGGGGGAAATTTGTTAATGCTCTTCAGGGAGGGGGGTTTAAACTCATGCTGCAGGGGGTGGGAACTTGAATTGTAGTTCCAGTGTACAGGAGGTTGAGGGTAGTGAGGTCAGGGATAGGTTTAAAAGGTTGTGAGAGGTCACTGGCAATCAGGACGTTGGTTTGAGATGCATGTACTTCAAAGCCAGGAGCATGCAGAATAAGGTGGGTGAACTTACAGCATGAGTTGGGACCAGGGATTTTGATGTTGTGGCCATTTCAGAGACATGGTTGGAGGAGGGACAGGAATGGTTGTTGCCAATTCCGGGATTCTGATGTTTCAGTAAGAACAGAGAAGGTGGTAAAAGAGAGGGGGTATGGCATTGTTAATCGAGGGTAGTATTACAGCAGCTGAGAGAATGTTTGAGGACTCATCCACTGAGGTAGTTTGGGCTGAGGTTAGAAACAGGAAAGGAGAGGTCACCCTGTTTGGAGTTTTCTATCGACCTCTGAATTGTTCCAGGGATGTATAGGAAAGAATAGCAAAGATGATTCTCAATAGGAGGGAGAGTAACAGGGTAGTTGTTATGGGGGCTTTAACTTCCCCAATATTGGCTGGGAATGCTATAGTTCAAGTAGTTTAAATGGGTCAGTTTTTATTCAATATGTACAGGAGGGTTTTCTGACACAGTATGTAGACAGGCCAACAAGGGGCAATGCCATATTGGATTTGGTACTGGCCAGGTGTTAGATTTGGAGGTAGGTGAGCACTTTGACAATAGTGACCATAATTCAGTTATGTTTACATTAGCAATGGGCAGGAATAAGTATATAATGCAGGGAAAGAGGTATAACTGGGAGAAAGGCAATTATGATGTGATTAGGCAAGATTTAGGATTCATAGGATGGGGAAGGAAACTGCAGGGGATGGACACACTTGAAATGTGGAGCTTATTCAAAGAACAGCACCTGCGGGTCCTTGATAAGTATATACCTGTCAGGCAGGGAGGTAGTTATCGAGAGAGGGAGCCATGGTTTACTAAAGAAGTTGAAGCTCTTGTCAACTGAAAGAAAAAGGCTTATGTGAGGATGAGGAATGAAGGCTCAGTTAGGAGGCTTTGAGAGTTATAAGTTAGCCAGAACTGATCTAAAGGGAGAGCTAAGAAGAGCCAGGAAGGGACATGAGACGTTGTTGGTGGATATGATCAAGGAAAACCCTGAGGCCTTCTATAGGTATATCAGAAATAAAAGAATGACTAGAGTAAGACTAAGGCCAATCAAAGATAGTAATGGGAAGTTGTGTGTGGAATCTGAGGACATAGGAAAAATGCTTAATGAATCCTTTTCGTCATTGTTCACATTGGAAAAGGACAATGTTAGTGAGAATATAGAGATCTAGGCTACTAGATTAAATGGGATTGCTGTTGACAATGAGGAGGTTTTAGTAACTTTGGAAGATCTGAAAATAGGTAAAACCCCTGGGCCAGATAGGATTTATTCTCAGATTCTCTGGGAAGCCAGGGAGGAGATCGCAGAACCTTTGGTTTTGATCTTTGAGTCATCATTGTCAACAGGAGGAGTACCAGAAGACTGGAGGATAGCGAGTTGGAACAACCCTGGTAATTATAGGCCAGCTTTACTTCGGTTGTGGGTAAGGTGTTGGAAAAGGTTAGAAGAGATAGGATTTATAATCATCTGGGAAGGAATACTTTGATTAGGGATAGTCAACACGGTTTTGTAAAGGGTAGGCTGTGTCTAATGAACCTTATTGAGTTCTTTGACAAGGTAACAAAACATGTGGTAAAGGTAAAGCAGTTAATGTGATGTATATAGACTTTCAGTAAGGTGTTTGATAAGGTTCCACACAGTAGGCTACTGCAAAAAGTACGGAGTTTCAGGATTGAAGGTGATTTAGTGAATTGGATCAGAAATTGGCTAGCTAAAAGAAGAAAGAGAGTGGTGGTTGATGGGAAATGTTCAGCCTGGAGTTCAGTTACCAGTGGTGTGCCACAAGATTCTTTGTTGGGGCCACTGTTGTTTGTCATTTTTATAAATGATCTGGATGTGGGCATAGAAGGATGGATTAGTAAATTTATGATGACACTAAGATAGACAGAGTTGTGGATAGTGACGAAGGATGGTATGGATTACAGAAGGACATAGAGAAGATGCTGAGTTGGGTTGAGAAATGACAAATGGAGTTTAATGCGGAAAAGTGTGAGGTAGTTCACTTTGGAAGAAATAACAGGAATGCAGAGTACTGGGCTAATGGTAAAGTTCTTGGCAGTGTGGATGAACAGAGAGATCTCGGTGTCCAGGCGCATAAATCCCTGAAAGTTGCCAGCCAGGTTGATAGGATTGTTCAGAAGGCATATGGTGTGTTGGTGTTTATTGGTAGGGGGGATTGAGTTTCAGAGCCACGAAGTCATGCTTCAGCTGTACAAGACACTGGTAAGGCCGCACCTGGAATATTGTGTGCAGTTCAGGTAACAGCATTATAGGAAGGATGGGGAAGCTTTGGGAAAAGGTTCAGCAGAGATTTACGAGCATGTTGCCTAGTGTGGAAGGAATGTCTTACGAGGAAAGGTTGAGGAAACTGAGGCTATTTTTGTTGGAGAGAAGATTGAGAGGTGACTTATACAAGGTGTAAAGATAATCAGGGGATTAGATAGGGTGGACAGTGAGAACCTTTTTCCTCAGACAATGAAGGCTAACATGAGGTACATAGCTTTAAATTAAGGGATGATAGATTTAGGACAGATATCAGGGGTAGTTTCTTTATTCAGGGAGTAGTAGGAGCATGGAATGGACTGCCTGTAACAGTCGTAAACTCACCAATGTTAAGGGCATTTAAATGGGCATTGGACATACATATGGATAATAATGGTACTATGTAGTTTAAATGGGCATCTGATTAATTTCACAGGGTGGTGCAAAATCGAGGGCCAAAGGGCCTGTATTGCGTTATGACATTCTATATTCTATGTTCAAAGACAGCAATCCCCTCTCTGCATAAAATTCATAAACTGGTAGATTATAAATTAATCAAAATCCATAGATTATTAAAAAAAATCAGTTCATCCCATTCCTGCACTGATCCTTGATTTGCTTCTTGGGTCACCTTGCAAATACAATGCAAATATTAAAGTATATGGTATCAATCCTATGGCATCAATATTTGTATGCCTCCATGAGCTTCAAATTGATGTACTTGAAATGCATTTTCTACATTTTTTCTTTCTGGGAAGATCAAGCAATTTTAGATAAAATGTGCTTGTATTGAGAAACCTTTTCTCACTTCTTTTAATCTTGTTGAAATTGATTTTCATTGTTGCCTTCAAAACATGCAGCTTGATTTTCTAACATCAAACAAAAATCCTCTTCCATTGATTCCCTCAGAACATGGTGACTGCTTGCAAGGATGCCATTTCTTCAGTTGATGTGGGGTTTTTTAATCTCAAATAGTTGTAGCCCATGTAATGAAGGTGATGTTCAGTAGAGTATTCTGGGATTTTGTCCCAGAAATAGTGAAGAAGTGGTGATATATGTTCAAGTGATGAATTGGTGGGAAACTCCTAAAAATGTTGTTTCCATTTTTTAGTACTTTCTGGTCTTTTAGAGGTCAGAGGTTGGGGGATGTTATTGGGGAAGTCATAGAGAGTTGTTGTAGTGAATCCTATAAGGACTGCGAATGTTCTATGTGGGAAGCAGAACCCTGGAGCAACCTTGCAATGATGTCTCAGAGTTGCACTTCACTCAGTATAAATAGAGCAGTGTGTGTGGTATTAGGACAGTGTGGAAGACTACAGTATAACATGACTAAGACTACATAAGACTACAGTATAACATGGACAGATGAAAAATTATTGGACCCTTACAGTGTGGAAGCAGGCCATTCTGCCCACATTGATCCTCCAAAGAACATCCCACCCAATAACTCTTCATTTTCCATGGCCAATCCACCTAACCTGCACAACTTTTGGACTGTGGGAGGAAAGTGTGCTACACAGGGAAAGCATGCAACTCCACACAGCCAGTTACTCTCGGCTGGGAATGAACCTGGACCCTAGGTACTGTGAGGCAGCAGTGCTACCCACTAAGCCACCATGCTGATTGACTGGCCTTTACCTAATGTACCGATGTGGTCAGTAGTTGGTATATCTATGATCACTTTGTATAGCAGTGAATAGTGCTCATGTACAATTAAGAGTTTTACTTTGAAAAACCTGAACCTAAATATGATTTTGACTTTGCCTTCTCGTTGATCAGTATTGAACCCAAAATCATAGCATGGCATCAAACCACATAATACAAAGTAACAGCAATACACTTCCTAGGAAATTCTGGAAGTGGTGAAAATCTCAGATAGTTTTGAGAAATAAAAGACGTTTTTTTCAAGAAATTGTCAGTATAGCATTAAAACAAGCCAAAAGCCAGAAAAACACCACAGAGCTGAACAGCTACAGTGGAGGAAACATTTTTGAAGAGAGAGCTCCTCCAAGGAAGCTATTGTAATTCTCAAAAAAAAAGCCTTTCATACTCAGTAATAGCTGAAGCAAACATCTAAAAAAAACAGTGAGAGCTATAAAAGCCCATGAAGCAGGAAAGGAGCAAATATGAATCAAGTGATGGCAAAAAGAAGCCAATTACTGGACCCATCCACCAGATTCAATCCTCCAAGGAAAGGAACAAACCCAAAAGTCAAGGCTAAAAGGACACAGTTATGACTTCCAACGAGTGAACACATTTCTGAACGATTTACTTGATGAGAAAGTTATCGACAAGTAAACTAACTCTTTGGGTAATAGCTTAAAGAAAATTTATTCAGAAAGAAATTAAAGAATTCAGATTCTAATTGTGCTTGGAAATATCAAAACCTAACAAGGGAAGTTAATGACATCTTTATTGTTTCAACAGTTTGAATTATGAATTCCATCTACAAAGCAGTTTTACCAATTTTATTAATCAGAATAGGAAAAATTGGGAAAAGAATAAAAGCTAATTGGATCAAGTGATGTTGAATTTTGACAAAAATATATGCCTCAAATGCAGAAGAAAACAATGTTGCCAACAATTTTACCTTTGTTACCATCAAAAATCATTGCATCTTATTGAGTAAAGCCGCTTTGGGAAATTTATACCCGTAGGTTCTTGGGAACTTGTTTAACAATTTTGGCAAAGTAATATATTGATTCATTTCTACATAGACAACATATTGATAAAGAAAGAAATGAACTTTACTTTGAAAAAAGCAGTTTAATCTACAGCAACAATCTTTGCCACTGAAAGGGTTCAACAACCTTACTCAGCTGCATACATAACAAGGTAACAATATGTGTATAGTACAAGGAGGTCAGAATTCAGCAATATTTCTCCAAATTAAGAAAATAGTCAACAAACCTCATGTGTCTATCAACAATCAACCATTGCAACAAAATTCACTGATGAAAGTCTTTTTATCGGAACAAATTCAAGACATCAAATCAATTTGAGAGATCAACAAGTTCACAACATGAAATGCACAATTCTTAAGATCTTAGAAAACTTCAGTTTTGAAAACTAAATCAAATGCTGAACAGGTTTGCACACTTCCTACTGCAGCAGAAGTACATTAGATCAAATGTTACACAGACAGCAGATTAATATGAAAAGAGTTACATTTGACAACCTAATATTCCACATCGAGAGCAAAGGAGACACTGGTGAGATTATGCTTCAGTAGCAGTTATCAAATTTCAAAAGAGCCTGTCAGTATCATCATTAATAATCTGTACTGTTATGGGCCAGACTAGACCCCCTTAAAATACTTTATGAATGTAGCTGAGACCCTAGCTTTTTTTTAGTTTTAAAGTCAAATGTGAAGTGCCTACTCCACATGCAATGCGACTTGACAAACAACTTGACATTAAACAAAACAAAATTTATTTAAACACTGTAATTAAAATACAACCTAAATAAGAGGAGTTTTGAATTACTTTACTGGAAAACCTAACAAAATAATAGATACAGTAGCTTTACTAATTAACTATTCTAATACAGGAACATCCCATAAACATACCCCTTGGTAAAAAGGAAAATTTAGACACAGATTGTCACATGCATTTCTCAATCCAGGAGGGAAACAAACAAGAGAAAAATTCAGAAAGAGTAGCAGTCAGGAGACATTCACTGAAGCTCCCAACTCTATTGATACTCCAACAGCTTCTGCTTAAAGCTAAAACCCAGAAATCCTGATCTGTGACAGCTGACCACACCCATTCAGACTGTTAAAAAAATGCCGAGGTGTCACAAGCTGTTTACTCAAGTGGTCTTACCAACCAGCGCTGCACTTTTGTCTTACAAGTTCTCTTCAAAAACAGCCAGACAAAATGACTTCTTCAAGCCAAAGCATCATCACCGTGCGTACTATCTGAGCCATGCAACTATTACAACAAGAGTTCATTTGTAGAAGAAATGTCATTGGCCTCTTAGATAATCAATCACTGAATTATTTCAATCAAAAGTGGATTCCACTCTAGAACAAATACTCTAAATTACAGAGTCTAGAAAATTAATCAGAAATATTATACAGAAAAGGTTCCAATGAATGCACAACATTCCACAGAATACATTGACTCGAGTCATAGAGATGTACAGCACAAAAACGCACCCTTCGGTCCAACTCATCCACACCGTCCAGATATCCTAAATTAATCCAGTCCCATTTGGTCCAAACCCCTTCCTAATCATGTACCCATCCAAATATCTTTTAAATGTCGTAATTGTACCAGCCTCCATCACATCCTCTGGCAGCTCATTCCACACCCGCACCACCCTCTGCATGAGAACGTTGCCCCTTAGGTCCCTTTTAAATCTTTCTCCTTTCACTTTAAATCTGTGCCCTGTAGATTTGAACTCCCCCACCCCAGCGAAAAGACCTTGTCTGTTTACTCTATCCATGCCCCTCATGATTTTATAAACATCTGTAAAAAGAACAAAGAAAATTTACAGCCCAGGAACAGGCCCTTCGGCCCTTCATGCCTGAGCCGATTCAAATGTACTGTTTAAACCTGTCGGTCAATTCCTAAGCATCTGTATCTCTCTGCTCCCCACCTACTCATGCATCTGTCCAGACGCATCTTAAATGAATCTACCATGCATGTAAGATCACCCCTCAGTGTCTGACACTCCAGGGAAAACAGGCCCAGCCTATTTAGCCTCTCCCTATAGCTCAAACCCTGGCAACATCCTTGTAAATCTTTTCTGAACCCTTTCAAGTTTCGCAACATCCTTCCTGTCATCGACTACTTAAACTACAATGAGCTGTCTGACCAGAGGAAACAGATCTTGCATATGAATAGCATACCAAACATGAGAGCATCAACACAAAATCCTGCGCAAAATTATGCTACACTATCTTCAGGGGTGATTCTAAAGCTTCTTGTTAAAACTATCGGGCATTCCACCAACAATGTACTCATTATAACAAAACAGGTCACCTCGCAACAGTCTGAGGAAGATACCAAATCAAATTGTTCCCAACTCAATGCATTCATTCATGTCCTGGGAACATACATCATCAACACAGCAAGGGAACATGCTTCACATGAAGAACAGCCACGCAGGAAGGGACTATGTCATTCCTTCCTAGCAAATGATTAATTGTATCCAACGCCAGTAATGGGGTGCAAGATCTGTAACCACCTCACAATTGTCATTCCCTCCTGAAACTACATCACCCCAAATTCCTTCAGTCAGATCAATTCAGTCTCTGATCTAATGGAAACTAGCAGAGAACAAATAAGATCAACAACTTTACATCAAGTGTTTCCATTTCTGATCGTAGATCATGTCCAAAACTCAGGCAAGGGTAGGAAGCATAAGGAAAATAAAAGTCCAGTAAATGTTATAAAAAGAATCGATCAAAGTAACTCATTTGAGAATGCATAGAATTATTCATCAATGTTTATGACAAAGGACAAAACGTGGGGTAAGGATGCTGTGTAAGGATCCTGAGGCAG
This sequence comes from Chiloscyllium punctatum, assembly GCF_047496795.1. NCBI lineage: Eukaryota > Metazoa > Chordata > Chondrichthyes > Orectolobiformes > Hemiscylliidae > Chiloscyllium > Chiloscyllium punctatum. Next base: position 18,446,821 of record NC_092778.1, read on the forward strand.
CCTTGTGATGATGTTAAAAAGCTGCACATCACTGAGTATAAATAGCACAAGGTGAGTACTGCTAGAACAGTCTGGAGTTATTTCCCAGACCAGATTGCAACATGGACATGAGCACATGAAGATGTCCTTATCTAATGTAACTATAGGTCAGTGTCTAGTATATCTATGATTATCTTGTACAGAAGAATTTATGTATGAAAGAAAGCATTCCTTTGAAGTCTTAGACTGAAGACAGTCCTAGCTTTTGCCTTCTCCCTAACCAGTCTGCCCAATCCAAACTCGTAATGTGACATCAAACTGCATCCAGCCACAGAGCATTGGTGGCATTTGTAATCTTCTCATTTTGAATACTGAAATGAAGAATTAGAGAAACTGTGGAAGATTAATTGATAAACAACAATTCCAATGAAGAAGCAGAAAGGAGAGTTCTGTTGTGTGACTGCGTGGGGAAGCATGTTTTGAGTTTATTGGTATTGAGCACAGTGGGTGCTCATGTTCAACTCTTATCCCTTCTTCATGTTCTACTTTCTGCTGCATTTCCTCTAATGCCTTTTGGCTGTTGCTCAGCTTCTCAGATGACATTTGGCAACTGTTCTGACTTTTGCATTCACCTGAGGTGTTTGACTACAGTTTTGTAGCACCCAGCACTGAGTGAAGCAACTGACTCCAGTACATTGAGTGGGGTCAATATTCTTGGCTGTCACTAGTTGGGAATCAACTTCCTGCTAAATGTCTATTAGCAGAAGGTGCTGTATTGCCGTTTTGGAGCCTTTGCACTTTTAACCTCAAAGCAAAATTTAAAAATGAATTCAATTGATTTTAACATGAAATCTGATCTATATTTCCTTGAGTACTTTGTTTAGTTAACGAGCAAGCACTGTGGATATTATAGAACCCTAACTGGGAAAGTAGAACTGGAGTCAATTTGATTAATGCTTCGGTGAGCTTTAAATTATAAGAATCAATTATGTCACTTGGATTAAAACATCATTAATCTATAATAGTTGATTAATTATAATTTTAATGAATTGTTTAAAGGTCATTGGAGTGAAAATATAATTTTAGCTTCTAAATTTTAATCAGCAGATTTTCAGACTTTGGTAAAATGTCATGTTTTTTGTCTATTTGAACCATTTTTGATTCACTTCGTCTCGAGTCATTCTTAATCCATCTTGTGATTGTACGTATTTTAATGCAGCTTCGTATCTTGCAGCTAAATTATCATTAGACAGTTGAGACAAGGTTCCTTCCATTCATATCATGCACAGTAAGTGCTCAGACTGTTTCAGATGTGCTCTTCCAGTCTCTCCATGTGATTTCTCAAGTCTGTGTCTCCTGTGTTGCAGGTGTTCTTTGGTTGTCGGTCATCTCTGAAGTTTTATATATCGTGCTTTTAGTTGTTGGTTTCAGCCTGATGTGTCTCGAGCTCTTTCACTCAAGTAATGTGATAGACGGCCTCAAACTGAATGCATTTGCTGCTGTCTTCACTGTTCTTTCAGGTACGTACAATTTCAGTTCCTACAAACTGACTTGCAACTAAAGCCTGTAGCCCTCTGCTGATAGTGCATTCTGTCAGAAATGTCAAAGGTGCAGGAATATTGCAGATGCAAGCTACTGATAAGTCTTTCCAAATTGTTTCTGGAATAAAGGAATGCTTAAGTGTTAACAAACTGCAATGATCACATTCTGGGCACTGAATGTTGAGTACATAACCCACAGTGTAGCAATACCATATTGCATTAATTCCATGAGTGTGAAAAGCCATAATTTACGAGTTGGCTGTGATGCTGTTTTATTACTGTCGATGTCTGTGATTTGTGCCAAAGCAATTTTTAAAACCCAGTGGAACACTGGGATATGCAGCTTGAAGAATGAAGTACAAGTCTCTGCAGGGCTTTCCAAGCAGTCTGTCATTTATATAAACGATCATGTTCAATTTTGGTGTTAAACCTCAAAATACACAAGGATTACCAAGAATCTGAAATAGAATGACAAGCTCCAACTCAAGGATGAGATATGGCAAAAAGTTAGAAGAACCGAGGGGGCAATTTATCCTGACCCAGCACTGGGTCGTGCATACAGAGTTTCTGGGATAGGATCTTAAGCACCTGCCCACTCACAAGTAAAGGGTGAAGTGACCCAAGACAGTCTATGTGTCAGCTAATTTTGCTAATTAGGAACGTAACGCCCCTTTGAGGTCTTCGCTGAAAAATGCACCACAACCCACCGTCACAAGTGGACCTCAAGGGAGCTCAGTGAGTGAATTTAGGCAACTAGGGATATGCTGTAAATACTGAAAAAGCCAGAGATTTATCCCACAAATTCCTTTTTAATACTTACGATCCAAGTTCAAGTAAACTAGCAGTTAAATGCTTGGTTTAAAATGGTTAAATATTAGTTTATTACAAGTTGTTACTGATGACTCCGTAGGAATAAAGTGATATAGTTATTAACAAGAAACTGAGACAAGCTTAAAACAAGTGCAAATCAGACTAAACAAATACTTCAGAAGAAGAATCCCAAACGTTTTTTATGAATTGCCATTGGGGCCCATTGCTTGTGTTCCCTATTGCTAAAGCAGAAAGGTTAACATTTGAAGTCAGATTCAGCAGTTGTGATGGTTTCTGCAGTTGAATGTTCGATGTGTTCATTTACATGTAGGCTCAACAGCTCACCAGATTCTGGGAGTGCTGGCTCTGGCCCTGCAGTGCTACAACAAACCTCCAGCTGTTACAAGATGCCTCTCTCTTTCTCATCCCCTCTGTGGAGAGAAGTCTTTCTTCTGGATGGTTTAATATGGAATCTCTCTTTGTCTAGACAGCTTGCCTTTTTCAGGCATGAAAAGCTGGCACAATAAGAAGTCCACTGTTACCAGGGGATCTATGCAAGGACCTAAGTCAGGCTTCATATAAGGAATTTGCTTTTGAGACACAATTCATCTTCTGCCTGTGGTTCTTAACTTTCAAACAGCTCAATGTGTAACTAGATTCTCACAATGAGTTGTGAGGGACTTTTTTTTTAATTTCTGGACTAGACTTGTTATATTTCCTAGCGTTTTTCTCTGTAATCTATGTAGAACCTGTATAATCAGATGATTTGAAATAGTTACTTTTCAGCTTCTTTTGTCTAGTTGCAGTCAAATTAACTTTTCATTTAAGAAATGTCGCAACCTCTTGCGTTGTTTTTCTAAGTATTACCGGTCCATAATTATGCAGTCATGACACTACTGGAGTTATGTGCATGATCTGTTTAGCTTTTACAGGTTGGTATATCCAGTAGCCCCTAAAAACTTCTGGCAAATATCTTTCTTGCAATTGCTGGCATGGTGTGTTCCTCCTGCTCAAAGTGTGCAATTATCCATGAAACAATAAATGTGCAAACCTTTGATTTTATTCCCTTGACACTCCCCTTGAGAGCTTCCCCCCATCCCTACATTCCACTCCCCACTCCCCAAACCTTGCGCTTTAAGGGGGTAAGGAGTGCACCTCTTTCAGAGTGAGAAGGTGCAATTGCTCGCGCCCTTAATTCTGATGTCTCAAAGTACCCTTTACCATTAGCACTGCAGAATCACAGTGCAAAGCATTGGGGGAGTGGGTGACACGGTAGCACTGCTGCCTCATGGCACCAGGGACCTGGGTTCAATTGGCCTTGGATGATAGTCAGTGTGGAACTTGCACATTCTCCCAGTGTCTGCTTAAGTTTCCTCCAAGTGCTCTGGCTTCCTCCCAAAGAGTTAGGGAAGTTTGGCCACAGTAAATTGCCAATTGTGTCCAGGGATGTGCAGGCTAGGTGGATTAGGCATGCAAATGCAGGGTAGGGATTGGGTGGGATGTTCTTCAGAGGGTTGGTGTGGACTCAGTGGGCCGAATGGCCACACCATTGGGATCCTGTGAGCTTCATTAAGAAGAAGTCAGTAAACTGTGGTCCAGATTTTAATGCCAGTCTAGATATGTGAACGGATGGCATTTGCTATTGCAGATATAAAGACCAAGATAATTTTAATCCCAGGGCATCATTAGGGTCAGGTGAATTGGCTATGATAAATTGCCCATAGTGTTAGGTGCATTAGTCAGGGGTAAATATAGGGTAGGGGAATGGGTCTGGGTGGGTTACTCTTCGGAGGGTCGGTGTGGACTTGTTGGGCTGAAGGGCCTGTTTCCATACTGTAGGGAATCCAATCTAATCTAATCTAATCATTAAAATCCCTTTGAAACAAGCTTTGTTGGTGTTTAATAAGGCATTGTAATATTGCCTTGAATCTATTTGCCAATAGTTAAGTCCAAATAAAACATCAGCAGCAATCTCTGCCTGCACATGAAGAAGACATTCAATAATAATAACAATAACAATTTGCATTAGCACTATTCATGCAGTTAAGTGTCCTCAGACGCAGTGTTTGCTGTAAAAATGAATATTAGAACACATATCCAAAGCTTGCTCAAATAAAGCAGATTGCAAGCAAGGAGAGGAAAGTTAGAGAAAGCAGAGAGGTGAGGAAAAGGAACTCCGAAACGTCCTGCTGAGATATTTGCAGGCTAGGCCGCTAATGGGCGGAACAATTAAGATCAGAAATCAGTGAATGGACAAATTTGGAAGAGTTCAGAAATCAGAAAGGTAGTGAGGCTAGAGGAGGTTAAAGGGAGAATGGGAGGTTATTTTTAAAACGATTTCATGGCTAAGCCAGAAGTTATTCCACCACCCTAATTGCTCTTCAGAAGAGCTGCCTTCTTCAACTGCTCCAGTTCCTGAGATGGAGATGTATCCACAATGCTGTCAGGGAGGGAGTGCCAAGATTTTAATCCAGCAATCATGAAAGGACAGTCATATATTTCCCAAATCAGAATGGTGACGGGCTTGGAGAGGAACTTGCAGGCAGTGGTGTTGCCATGTATCTACTGACCTTTGGCCTTTCAGGTTGTGGTTTGAAAGGTGCTGTTGAAGGGTCCTGTTGCAGTACACCCTGCTATCACCATGTGTCAGTGGTGTAGGGACTGACTGTTGAAGGTGGTGGCTCGGGAGCCAATAAAGTGGGCTGCTTTGTCTCAGACGGTGCCAAATTCCTTGGCTACAGATGGAATACCCTCATCCAGGAAAGGTGGAAGTATTCTATCACATTCTTGACCTGAGCATTGTAGATGGCAGATCGGCCCAGGGTGCACATAAGGTGATTTTTTTGTATAAGGCAAAGGTTCTGGCAGCATCTGTGGAGAGAAATCTGTGTTTCAGGTGGAGTGACCCTTCCTCCTGTTCTGAGGAAGGGTTTCTGTTTCTGTTTCTGCTTTACAGTAGCTGTAGTTCTTTTTGGTTTTTGATCTGATAGGTTTAATGTTGGGGGGTGGGAGGGGCTGCATTATTTCATTTCCTTTCAATTACATACCCTGTCAATTCTGCATTATTCTTTCTGATAATGCTTTAAATTTCATAAGATAATAAAATTGTAACTCTGCTTACTGGAGTCCTGCTTATCTTTTAGGAACTGGGGATCAAGAGAAGGCCATTCAGCCCTTGGTGCCTGCTCCACCATTGAATAGCTGATCTGTGGCCTATCTCCATATACCTGTCTTTGACCTACATCACTTAATCCCTTGAGCTAAACAGAAATGTAATGATCTCAAATTTGAAATTAAAAACTGATCCGGCATCCACTGTCATTTGTGGAAGAGAGCTCTAAGCACCTACCACCCTTTGTTTTGACTTGACGCTTTGTAGCCAGAATGATGGCTAATTTCTATTTGCAGCCAAAATAATGCTTTTCATTTTTCACAGGCAAAATTGCCACTATCCTACATTTCATGGGTGAGAATACAATGTTCATCTTCTTACACAGTGTACCGCACCCAGTAAGGGGGCAGCACGGTGGCTCAGTGGTTAGCATTGCTGCCTCACAGCACCAGGGACCCAGGTTTGATTTCACGTTAGCTGCGTGGACGTCGCATATCCTTTCCTCCGGGCGCTCCGGTTTCCTCCCACAGTCAAAGATGTGCAGATTAGGTGGATCGGCCGTGCTAAATTGCCCATAGCGACCAGGGATAGGTGGGTGAGCCATGGGAAATGCAGAGTTACAGGCTAAAATCCTCTTCGGGGATGCTGTGGACCCGATGGGCTGAATAACCTGATTCCAAACCGTAGGGATTCTGAGTTTTTTTTCAGTCATGTTTTTAATGTTGCAGCTTTAATAAATTTTCCTGCCTAAATTATATTTTAAGTTTTTGATTTCCCTTTTGTTATGAATAGGTGAAGAGTGACGAATTGGTTCCTTTGTTTCTGACACCGACACAGCAGAAATTTTATTCCTTATTTTATTCTTATTAGTGTGCGGCTATTACCAGACTTAAATGTAATTTTAAATTAAAATGTCATACTAGCTCAAAATTAAGGAGTCTATTACAACGTTTTCCTTGGTGAAAGAAAGAGGAATGTTATTGCTTAATAAGCATGAGAAAAGTAATAGGATGCAAAATTATACACTCAAATGCAAAAATAAATTTTAAAATGAGGATAATGTCTAGTAAGAAAAGGAAGATAAAAGAAGATTAAAAGTTCTTCGAGTCCTTTGAGGTGTTTGGTTTGAACCTGAGACCCTGGTTGTCTAACTGATGTCTTTGATCCTCAGCAGTTCCAAATGTTGCAGATATCTTTGAGCTTTCAGTGCAGGAATGCTTCCGCAATTTGCTTTATTACCTTTCAGTCCTTTTGCAGACTCTGAGAGAAAAACAAGGAGAGAGAATCAAGTCCCTCCTCCCTACCTTTTATCTTAGCCTGCTTGGCACACCCTCCTCATTTCTGAAGAAGGGCTTATGCCCGAAACGTCGATTCTCCTGTTCCTTTGATGCTGCCTGACCTGCTGCGCTTTTCCAGCAACACATTTTTAAGCTCTGATCTCCACCATCTGCAGTCCTCACTTTCTCCAAGGAGAGAGAATAACCCAGTTCAGCTGTTATAAGTACATTTTTCTCTCTTTGCTGCTCTGTCGTAGAGTCTTAAAGATGGACAGGATGGAAACAGACCCTTCGATCCAACTTGTCCATGCTGACCAAATATCGCAACCTAATCTAATCCCATTTGTCAGCACCTGGCCCATATCCCTCTAAACCCTCCCTATTCATATATCTATCCAGATGCCTTTTAAATGTTGTAATTGTACCAGCCTCCATCACTTCCTCTGGCAGTTCCTCCCATACACACACCACCCTCTGCATAAAAAAGTTGCCCCTTAGGTCCCTTTTAAACCTTTCCTCTCTCACCCTAAACCTATGCCCTCTAGTTCTGGACTCCCCCACCCCAGGGAAAAGACCTTGCCTATTTACCCTATCCATGCCCCTCATGATTTTATAAACCTGTATAAGGTCACTCCTCAGTCTCAGGGAAAACAGCCCCAGCCTATTCAGTCTCTCCCTATAGCTCAAATCCTCCAACCCATTGTCTTTGGTTCTTTTGCAAATCACCTTAAATTCCATGAGCTCTGATTTTTTTTTCATTCTTCAGTCATTGGATGATTTCCTTATCTATACCATTCATGGGGTTACCAAGGCAACCACACATCGGCTTGCATCAGCCTCTCTCTGTAGCTCAAAACTTCCAACCCTGGCAACATCCTTGTAAATCTTTTTGACACCCTTTCAAGTTTAACAACACCTTTCCCATGCATCAATGTAACTACTTGGAATATAGTTCACTTGTGTATTCCTCTCTGGCTTCATTGTTTATTCCCAAAATTTGATTGGATTTGGATGAGTTGCAGGTGAGTCTTCATTCCCTGAAGTGAAACATATCCAGAAAGGTATAAGTCAAATGAAAGATACAGGTTTGAGTGACAATATCTTTTGATAATTGTGACAATTTCTGATTCTTATTTATTGATGGCCTCAGGATTGGGTCCCTGTATTTCCCATGGCTAATCCTGGACACTATGGGCAATTTAGCATGGCAAGTCCAACCTTCCCTACATATCGCTGGACATTATGGGGTAGTTTAGCATGGCCAATCTACCTAACCTGCACACCTTTCACCTATAGGAGGATACTGGAGGAAATGCACGCAGACATGAGGATATACAAACTCCACACAGACAGTCACCTGAGGCTGGAATTGAACCCGAGTCACTGGGCACTGTGAGGCAGCAGTGCTAACCACTGAGCCACCGTGTTGTCCCGTGTATGTGTGGAACCAAACAAGACCAGCCAATGGTTGGGGTCAATTGCAACCATCGATCCTCCTTTCTAGATACTTTCTAATCATCCTGCTCAGAGATGCACCTCTGGAGCAGGTGGGACTTGAGCCCAGGCCTTCTGGCTCATAGAAGGTAGTTGTAGGAACACTACCACTGCTCCACAAGAACCTTCGAAGCTTCCATTCTATATTCTACCTAAGGATTCACCTTAACAAGATATAGTCTATTGCATAATGGTCATAGATATAAATTATACTAGCTAGTTAGACATCAGATTGTCAGGAGATACTAATGGTATTTCTGTCCCAATAAGGATCTCAAGCCTTTTCCTTTTCAAGGTTGAATGATGTCATCAGATTGGGTGGCAGTCTCCAAAATTAAGAGCGTGTTGCTGGAAAAGCACAGCAGGTCAGGCAGCATCCGAGGAGCAGGAAAATCAAAGTTTCGGGCCGGGGCCTTCCTGATGAAGGGCTTGAGCCCGAAACGTCGATTTTCCTGATTCTCAGATGCTGCCTGACCTGCTGTGCTTTTCCGGTGCCACACTCTCAACTCTGACCTCCAGCATCTGCAGTCCTCACTGTCTCCTATCTCCATAATTAATCCTACCTTAAGAACCATTATCTTATTCAATAAATCAACACGAATTCCGAGCCTTTGATTTGTTTAAAGAGCCGTACTATTTATATAGCTGGTCCAGTTCAGCTTTGGATTGTTGGTGTGGCTAAGTGACCGGGACCCGAAATTGGACATTCAAAATTGGACCTGACAGAAAATTGGCCAAACTAAATTTAACAGCAGCTATTGGCTGCAGGCAACAGTGGAACCAAGGTCAAAAAGGTCACAAAGGTTCAAGGACAACCACTTACAACCAGCCCGAGGATTGTGGATTGGAGAAGTATTGATCAGACTTTGTGGCACCTTGACTGTCTGAGAACATGCACTATACACCTCCCTGGCAGAGCAACGATGAAGGGTTTTGGTGTAATCCCATTGGATGTTTTGAACCCAGCTCATGAGTCTATTGGTCAAAGGCTAAAGAACATTCCGGTATGTCCGGGGTGAGGGGTATTAAAACCACACGTGGCAGCCATCCTTCAGTATAGATTTGCAGGAAGACCCCTGGCAGAAGACTGTGTAGCAACTCAAGAAGACTCAGGAGAAGATACGCCCCAAACTGTGAGCCCCAGGTTTATAGGAGAGAGCCAGCCCTAATGTCACAGAGGAGTGAGTATCTAATAACCCAGTTCAAGATCACTGTGGGTAATATCCTTTCTCAGATGGACAGAGCTAGATAGAAATTAAATATTGTGGGAATTTGGGAAATGCTCGCAAGGTTTTTTTATAAATAAAGAATATCTTGTTCATAAAATCAAGATGAATTGCAAATGAAATTTTATGTCCCTTTGTCTGGTAAGTGCACTTGGGTAAAGCGATTTTAATACATAAACTGGTCAGAGTGTCCAATGCCCAGACACCAATAGTAGCCCCAGGAAGTTCATAGTGCAGGATTCATAAATGATGCTGTCATTGAAAGTCAATCGCAGATGGTCAGAGTTCCATTTGTTTGAGATGGTCAATCACTAGCATTTTCATGGTGGGAATGTAACTCATCTCTTAGAGAGGGTTCCTGAAGAAGGGCTTATGCCCGAAATGTCGATTCCCCTGTTCCTTGGATGCTGCCTGAAATGCTGTACTTTTCCAGCACCACATTTTTCAGCTCTGATCTCCAGCATCTGCAGTCTTCACTTTCTCTTAGAGAGGGTTGTGGGGTTAGGGGAGGTTACAGAGATAGGGAGGGTTATGGGGTTAGGGGAGGTTACAGAGATAGAGAGGGGTGTGGGTTTAGGAGAGGTTACAGAGATAGGGAGGGGTGTGGGGTTAGGGGAGGTTACAGAGATAGGGAGGGTGTGGGGTTAGGAGAGGTTACAGAGATAGAGAGGGGTGTGGGGTTAGGGCAGGTTACAGAGATAGGGAGGCTTGTGTGGTTGGGGAGGTGACAGAGATAGGGAGGGGTGTGGGGTTTAGGGGAGGTTACAGAGATAGGGAGGGGAGTGTCGTTAGGGGAGGTTACAGAGATAGGGAGGGGAGTGTCGTTAGGGGAGGCGACAGAGATAGGGAGGGGTGTGTAGTTGGGGAGGTTACAGAGACAGGGAGGGGTGTTCGTTAGGGGAGGTTACCGAGATAGGGAGGGGTGTGGGGTTAGGGAAGGTTACAGATATAGGGAGGGGTGTGGGGTTAGGGGAGGGGACAGAGATGGGGTAGCGTGTGTCGTTAGGGGAGGTGACAGAGATAGGGAGGGGTGTGGGATTAGGGAAGGTTACAGAGATAGGGAGGGTTTTGGGGTTAGGGAAGGTTACAGAGATAGGGAGGGGTGTGGGGTTAGGGGTGGTTCCAGAGATAGGGAGGGCTGTGGGATTAGGGGAGGTGACAGAGATAGGGAGGGGTGTGGGGTTAGGGGAGGTTACTGAGATAGGGTGGGTTGTGGAGTTAGGAGAGGTTACAGAAATAGAGAGGGATGTGGGGTTGGGGAGGTGACAGAGATAGGGAGGCGTGTGTAGTTGGGGAGGTGATAGAGATAGGGAGGCGTGTGCGGTTAGGGGAGGTTACAGAGTTAGGGAGGGGTGTGGGGTTAGGGAAGGTTACAGAGATAGGGAGGGGTGTGGGGTTAGGGAAGGTTACAGAGTTAGGGAGGGGTGTGGGGTTAGGGGAGGGTACAGAGTTAGGGAGGGGTGTGCGGTTAGGGGAGGTTACAGAGTTAGGGAGGGGTGTTGGGTTAGGGGAGGTGACAGAGATAGAGAGGGCTGTGGGGTTAGGGGAGGCTACAGAAAAAGGGAGGGGTGTGGGGTCAGGGGATGTTACAAAGATAGGGAGGGTTCTGGGTTGGGGGAGGTTACATAGATGGGGGGGTGTGGTTAGGGGAGGATACAGAGATAGGGAGGGGTGTGTCATTAGAGGAGGTGAAAGAGATAGGGAGGGGTGTGGGGTTAGGGAAGGTGACAGAGTTGGAGAGGCGTGTGTAGTTGGGGACATGATAGATATAGGGAGGAGTTCGTCGTTAGGGGAGGTGACAGAGATAGGGAGGGGTGTGGGGTTAGGGAAGGTGACAGAGATAGGGAGGGGTGTGAAGATAGGGGCGGTTACAGAGATAGTGAGGGGTGTGCAGTTAGGGGAGGTTACAGAGTTAGGGAGGGGTGTGGGGTTAGGGGAGGTGACAGAGTTAGGGAGGGGTGTGCGGTTAGGGGAGGTGACAGAGTTAGGGAGGGGTGTGCGGTTAGGGGAGGTTACAGAGATAGGGATGGATGTGGCTTCGGGGAGGTTACAGAGATAGGGAGGGGTGTGGGGTTAGGGGAGGTTACCGAGATAGAGAGGGGTGTCGGTTAGGAGAGGTTACAGGGATAGAGAGGGCTGTGGGAAAGGGGAGGCTACAGAAAAAAGGAGGGGTGTGGGGTCGGGGATGTTACAAAGATAGGGAGGGTTGTGGGTTAGGGAAGGCTACAGAAAAAGGGAAGGGTGTGGGGTTAGGGGAGGTTACAAAGATAGGGTGGGTTGTTGGGTTAGGGGAGGTTACAGAAATAGGGAGAGGTGTTGGGGTTAAGGAAGGTTACATAGATAGGGAGGGGTGTGTGGTTAGGGGAGGATACAGAGATAGGAGGGAGGGTTGTGGGGTTAGGGGAGGTTACCGAGATAGGGAGGGGTGTGGGTTTAGGGGAGATTACCGAGATAGGGAGGGGTGTGGGGTTAGGGGAGGTTATAGAGATCAGGAGGGCTGTGGGGTTAGGGGGGGTTACAAAGTTAGAGAGGGGTGTGGGGTTAGGGGAGGTTACACAGATAGGGAGGGGTGTGGGTTTAGGGGTGGTTACAGAGATAGGGAGAGGTGTGGGGTTAGGGGAGATTACCGAGATAGGGAGGGGTGTGGGCTTAGGGGAGGTTACAGAGATAGGGAAGGGTGTGGGGTTAGGGGAGGTTACAGAGATAGGGAGGGGTGTGGGGTTAGGGGAGGTTACAGAGATAGGGAGGGGTGTGGGGTTAGGGGAGGTTACAGAGATAGGGAGGGGTGTGGGCTTAGGGGAGGTTACAGAGATAGGGAGGGGTGTGGGGTTAGCGGAGGTTACATAGATAGGGAGGGGTGTGGGATTAGGGGAGGTTACAGAGATAGGGAGGGGTGTGGGGTTAGCAGAGGTTACCGAGATAGGGAGGGCTGTGGGGTTAGCGGAGGTTACAGAGATAGGGAGGATTGTAGGGTTAGGGGAGGTTACAGAGATAGGGAGGGCTGTGCGATTCGGAGCGGTGACAGAGATATGGAGGGGTGTGGGGTTTAGGGGAGGTTACAGAGTTAGGGAGGGGTGTGGGGTTAGGGGAGGTTATAGATATAGGGAGGGGTGTGAGGTTAGGGGAGGTTACAGAGATACGGAGGGGTGTGGGGTTAAGGGAGGTTAAGAGATCGGGAGGGCTGTGGGGTTAGGGGAGGTTACACAGATAGGGAGGGGTGTGGGGTTAGGGGAGGTTACAGAGATAGGGAGGGGTGTGCAGTTTAGGGAGGTTACAGAGATCGGGAGGGCTGTGTGGTTAGGGGAGGTTACAAAGATAGAGAGGGGTGTGGGGTTAGGGGAGGTTACACAGATAGGGAGGGGTGTGAGGTTAGGGCAGGTTAAGAGATACGAAGGGTGGTAAGGTTAGGGGAGGTTACAGAGATAGGGAGGGCTGTGGGGGTTAGGGGAGGTTACAGAGATAGGCAGCGGTGTGGGTTAGGGGAGGTTACAGAGATAGGGAGGGCTGTGGGCTTAGGGGAGGGGAATGTTTGTGAAGAACTTTGAAAATTAGGGTAGCAAGAGGGCTGAGTGTGTTGCTGTCATTTTGCTTGAATAGTGCCTGAAAGTAATGATCTTACAGAACACCTTAAATAGTAAACATTGCAATCTGTGATATAAAAATACTCAAAACTGTTTTTAATTCAAAATTATATTACAGTTAACACGAAATGTTAGTTTTTTCATCACCAACATTCATTTTTAATGTTTATCTGATAATGCTGTTTTAAATATTTCAGTAATGGTTTCAGAATCATATTTGGTTACATCATATATTAATAACTTTCATTCCACCCACTGCAAATAGGCAAATGTGTGTTTTGAAAAGTTGTTTTTATACTTTACAAGTCTAGTTGGGAATATTCACAGGTCAATGCAATTAACACCAACATTGAATTATAAAGGAATATCACGTAAGCAAGTTTGGCATTCAACCATGGAGTACCAGAAACAGCAATCTCTGGGTTTGTACCCATATGTTATTCATTATCCTGTCAAACAAAGGAAATAATTTCCTGCCATAAAACATTTAGTCTCAGGTTAGCTATATCCTTAGAAAAGGTTACGATGATGATTCCCCCTGTCAGTGAGATTTCCTGTCAGTTTCACTATTCAGCATCAAACAAAATTGGGCTTGGGCTATAGGGTGAGGCTGAATAGGCTAGGGCTATTTTCCCTGGAATGTTGGAGGCTGATGGCTGACCTGATAGAGATGTATAAAAACATGAAGGGCACGGATATGGTGAACAACCAAGGTCTTTTCCCCAAAGTAGGGGGATCCAAAACTAGAGGTTCAAGCTGTGAGGGGAAAGATTTATAAGGGACCTAAGATGCAACTTTTTCACATGTGTGGAATGAGCTGCCAGAAGAAGTGTTGGAAGCTGGTATAATTACCAGGCATCTGGATGGGTATATGAATAGGAAGAGCTGGGTGCTGGCGAATGGGACTAGGATTAGGTTAGGATATCTGGTTAGAAGGATGAGTTGGACCGAAGGGTCTGTTTCTGTGCTGACATCTCCATGACATTCCCAAAAAAAGAGAAAAATATTCTGTCCTTGCTGTTTCTTTCTGACCTGGAGTCAAGATTACAAGCATGTTATCAACTGTACCTTACCAACAGCAATTCATTTCTAATTACCTTTAGAATAATTCGTGTGGACAGAAATTAGTTCATATCCTTTAATCTGTTCCTTAAGCATTAAATATAATATTGTACACTCAGTGCAGTGACAGTAAACTGTTTGGTTCATTTCGAGCAGCATTTCAGATTTGTGATGTATACCACAACTAGATTACATTCAAACTCATTAAATTGTCCTAAAATGAATGTTTACATTGCTGTATAATTTGACCCATTCTCCAGGTCTTCTCGCAGGCTTTGGTTGAGATTTCTGTCTGCTACATTGGAGCAATATTGGATAATTAAAGTCTTAGTTTATCCTATCAAGTTCCGCTTACTTAATTCGCAAAGTGTTCTGTGTGACATTCTTGTGTAAATAACAAAATGGAAGATACAAAAATAGGTTTGAGGAGAGAACAGATGAGCGCTTGCTGCTCAAGGATGAAGAGATTGCCCACTTTATCAAACCCTGTGAAATTAATCTGTCATAGCAAGGAAAGAAACGGCAGGGCCTGAATTTTAAAAAAAAATTGCTTTTGACATATCGGTGATGCCATTTCAATGTTACAAGGAATCAGTTTGAAAGAATGTCAACAGCTGTTACTCACTGTTTTAAACAGGAAAATCTACACTGCGTCAAAAATCCAAATCAAATTCAGAAGTTGATTTCAAAGGTCAGGATTTTCCCAGCTCTGTGAAAATGGTTTTGGAGGGAGATATGGTGTGAGAATTTGGAACACGGTCATCAGCTCATCTCCTTGTTGTGTTCCCAAACCTCCCCCCACCCCACCCCCCAACCAATATGAATTTCGCAAGGACTGCAGTCAGTCACCGATAGAGGGGAGACTTACAGAGTCCCAAATGAGTGGCCGATTTACCTAGAAGGCTGCCTGGTTTATCCTGCTGTGTCTGGAGTCCAGCAATGAATCAGATGCTTCACGGAGGGAGGTTGGAGCTGCCTAGCATTGCAAGGGGAATCAGTGAGCTCAGTTAGCTGGAAGGCTGGTTTGTGATGCAGAATGATCACAATGCAGAATGGGTTTGGTTCCCACTGGGCTGAGCTTACCATGAAGGACTCTCCCGCTCCCCTCCCCTGGAGTGTGGTGACCCTCAGGTTAAACGGCTGCCAGTCATCTCTCCCTAAAAACCCGAAGAAGTGCGAACTCTGGAAATCAGAATTGAAAGCTGAAACTGCTGGAAAAGCTCAGCGGGGTCTGGCAGCATCTGTGGAGAGAAATCACAGACTTTTGATGAAGGCACACCAAACGTTGACTCCCGTTTCTCTTCACAAATGCTGCCAGAGCTATTTCTGGTTTTATCTCTCTCTCTTTTCTTCCTTATGAGAGAGCAGGACCATGATCCTTTACTTTTATGACTATTGCAGCTCTCTGATCACTTGTCAGCAGTAATTCTAAATGTATCTGTATTCCAAACAAATGACTTGACACTGTAGGCATGACATGGAGACTAAAGCTCCCTACTGACAGCAGAGGGCCCACTTTGAGCCTATTAATGACCTGATGGCCATTGAATGGCCACAGGCTAATCTCACTAAACTGTTAAAGGCCCTCTCTACTTTAGGTCTGAAGAATGCTGACTATGTCTCCCAGGACCAGGACATCAGCTTACAGCTGGAACAGGAAGGATCCAGTTAATGTCATCCAGGTTGGATCCACAATAGAGCAAGAACCAAGAATGAGACTCTGCTGAGGGTGTTTGAGGAACTCGAGTAAAACTTCAAAACCAATCTCAAAAGATAAGCCTCCGAGCTGTGTCAAAACAAACAGATCAGGTTTAGCCAAAAGAGTGGTATGGGAGACAGGGATTTACCAGAGTTCACTTCAGCCTTGCTGGGACCAATACCACAAAATTAAATAGTTAGGACAGGAAAGGAGGATTTACACTAAAGAAGGGGAGAGCAGGTTTGGGTAAGACTAGACCTGTAATCTGAATCCAAAAATCAAGAAACTCACATTATTTTACAGGTTTTCCACTTATTCTGTTCTCAATAAATCTCTCACCTGCTTGGAGTGTATGCTAGACACATTGAAGCTTAAGAAAATCTTAATCCAGACCAAGGAAATAAATCTAGAAAGGCAATGGTTACCTTCTCTTTGGAGGTAATAAAAGGTCCCCTCAGACATATCTAGGGGTGAGTCATGGAGAATGCTGCTGACAGTGTTACACTCCCAAAGACAAGCGATATTGGGCGGCACAGTGGCACAGTGGTTAGCACTGCTGCCTCACAGCGCCAGAGACCTGGGTTCAGTTCCCGCCTCAGGCGACTGACTGTGTGGAGTTTGCACGTTGTCCCTGTGTCTGCATGGGTGTGCTCCGGTGTCCTCCCACAGTCCAAAGATGTGCAGGTCAGGGAATTGGCTGTGCTAAATTGCCTGTAGTGTTAGGTAAGGGGTATGGGTGGGTTGCGCTTCGGTGGGTAGGTGTGGATTTGTTGGGCCAAAGGGCCTGTTTCCACACTGTAATGTAATCTAAAAAAAAATCTATATTGAACTGGAACTGGAATCCTATCTGTGATCTTACTGCCAAGTAAAAATAGCGTGGAATAGAACCCCATCTGGAAGAAACTGTTCGTCAGGGTTGAGATGTAGCAGGAGTGGGTTTTTTTGTCTTGCTTATATTTTAAGAGAGGGACGGGAAAACATTCACATTTGATCTCTATCGGCAGACAATAGGGAATGAAGGGAACAGGTGGGAAAGTGGAGTTGAAGCCCAAGCTCTGCCAGGATCACATTAAATGGCGGAACAGGTTCAATGGGCTGAATGGTCTTCTCCTGTGTTGTAAAAGGTAACGGTTCTGAAACTGCTAATGTTATAAGTTTCATTAACCACCAGCCAATCCGACGATGTCGTAGAGTGAGAGGTAGGAATAGGGCCGATAATCTTAGGGGCAACAAGGAGTGCAGACCAATGTCCACAACCCTCCTCATAGTCTTAGTAGCAATGTCCAACAAATGAATGCACCTTGTGCATGATTTTAATATGCAATAAACTGCATCTTGTTAAGTCATGTGCCACTTCTAGTTAAGGCTCACTAGCAGATGATCCTCCAACACCAGTTTGACCCTTGGGCACAGTCAGAGGAAAGAAGATTGATGACAGCATCTTTCGATCCCAAAACTCCACATCCTGCTCCACTTCCCGGTGTTTCTCTTCTTCCTCTTTAAGCTGTCGGAGGGTTAGTAACCCTCAATAAGGAGCTTCCTTGTTGTAAACCACCATGCAGTCATGAAAGATTGAAGACAAAGACAATAGCTCCACTGGAAACGATGCAGAAGACATGTAGTTCCAGAGGTCTTACCCCTGGCTAACAGTTCAACACAACTGCTCAACAGTGAATGACAGTGAAATCAGAGTGAAGCAGCAATGTGCTGTGGCCAAGAGAATATTACAGCAGAACCAGCCTGTTAACTCATTTCGACAGCAGTTATCAATGTCTTTTGAATCGAATCAAATTAAATACTCAGCAGATTGAACGTTATCTTCGAGGAAAATGTAATTTTCCCATCAGTAAGCTCTTTTCAGTGTTCTGTCAGTTAATTTTTAATCAATGTCTAAATATTCCACTTTACGTTATAGACACTAATCAAAACTAAAACTTAATGCCTTTTTTTTTGCATCATCGTGTTCAAGCACTAAAGGGGATTAAAGATGGCAGCTCTCAGTCGGTCAAGGCCTCACTCACTGGGCAATAAGTCACAGAAAATAATGTTTCAAATGACTCCATTTTAATGTCTAATAGAATATTGTTGACATAAAATGGGTTTTAATTGGAGGACAGCGAATTAAATACAATTTGTTAATGCAGTGAGTCTCTCAGTACAAAACCTGTGTTTTAGGCAAATAATTTCTTGTAGCTGTTTAACTACAACAGGATAAGCCAAATAGAGACAGTGTTTCACAACATAACACTACTCCCTCCAGGCTGTGTTCTGAATCAAAGCTGATTGATGGTCAGTTGAAAAGCATCCTCAGTGGGTTGGCTCTAAGGTTCCCATGTGGAACAAAGGGTTTTTATATGGTCTGTTCCCCACCTATTCCCAACCCCACCCCCCAAAAAAACTCCTGGCTTCATTCAGCTTCTAGTGAAGGAATTAAGTCATTCTAGAATACAGACAGCAACACTCACTGGGGGGGGTCTAATCTTCCGGACCAAGCTGAGGTATTGCTGACCTGACAATAGGGCTGCTTGCTTACTGTCTCAAACTAGCCCAGAGTGCAGTAAAACCTAAACTATCCAGAAATGGTGGGTGACATGCAGCCACAAGAAGACCTTCATTTTCTTAACTCAGTGATATCAAGTGGCTTGTCCACTGCCATACTGAAATGGCCCACAGATGCCATTCTGGATTGGCCTAGTTTTTGTGACAGGCAAACTCTGGGAGGTGTCAAACTTGGCTCTCCCATTCCCGACAGCCCCTTCAGAATGCAACACAACTGTGACACAAAATAAAGGCGCTGTCCTATTCGGCAAGAACAGATGAGTGATTGGGGTTAAACCCAATTCATAAAGGAGTGCTCACTGGATATTGCAGCAACAGGGAGGAAACTTCACTCTGCACCGCACTGACAGTGGCTGTAGAATAGTGTGATTATAGAATCCCTACAGTGAGGAAACAGGCCGTTTGGCCCAACAGGTCCACACTGACTCTCCGAAGAGTAACCCACCCAGGACCATTCCCCTACCCCGTTACTCTACATTTTCCTTGACTAATGCACCTAACCCATACATCCCTGAACACTATGGGCAATTTAGCATAGCCAATTCGCCTAACCTGCACATCTTCACACAGACTCAGTGAGAATGTGCAAACCCCGCACAGGCAGCCACCCAAGGCTGGAATCGAACCCAGGTCCCTGGCGTTGTGAGGCAGCAATGCTAACCACTGACGCTGATAGTGAGTCTGAAAAGTATGTCAAGGTTCCATTCCCCAAAGTTATCAAAGAAAGCTAATCCTTCCAAAGAACTAGCTACCTCACTCTATGTTGAATGCTTCATTTGTGCTGGATGTTTAATTTCTGACAGTATTAAAATACCAGTTTGTTCAGGTCAGAATATGGGTCATTCCCTTTTCCGAAGATGTGCAAGTTAGGGTGGATTGGCCATAGTGTCCAGGGATGGGCAGGCTAGGTGGGTGAGCCACGGGAGCTGCAGGGCGACAGAGATAGGGTAGGGGAGTGGGTCTGGATAGGATGCTCTTCGGAGGGTTAGTATGGAATTGATGGACTGAATGGCCTGCTTCCACACCTCTATATAGTCATCTCTTCACTGCTGTCCATGGCTATTATAGCATCTACAATAGGGATTCTATGATTCAATAATAGCCATGGACAGCAGTGAAGCAGCAAGTTAAGAATATCAAAATCAACAATGTCTAGCTATCCAAGCAGCGAATACTAAGTCTGGGCAAAAACCCTGGATGCTTCATTCCTTGGCTCAAGGTGCCAAGCTCAGTTGTAGTTCTTCTATTCGTGACCCTTTGAAGATCAACCACCTTCAGTAATCACCAAAGAAAAGAGGGTTTGAATGTTAAGGAGAGATTGGATAGGCTGGGACTTCTTTCACTGGAGGATAGGGGCGACCTTATAGAGACGTATAAAATCATGAGCTTTATAGATAAGGCGAATGGCAGAGATCTTTTCACTATGATTTTGGGATCGCAGGCATATTTTTAAGGTGAGAGGAGAAAGATTTAAAAGACATGTGGGGGCAACTTTTTTACACAGAGAGTGGTTCATGTGGGGCATGAACTTCCAGAGGAAGTGGTGGGTACGGGTACAGTTACAACGTTTAAACGGCATTTAGATAAGTACATGAATAGGAATGTTGGGATGGACTTGAGCCAAGTGCAGGCAGGTGGGACTAGTTCACTTTAAGATTATGGTCGGCATGGACTGGTTGGACCAAAGGGTCTGCTTCCGTGCTGTAGGATTCTATGAAAAGTTTTACATGCTTAAGTACAAACTAAGAAATATACTCCCCAATCTCAGTCTCAGCAAAGCCTTTGGCAAATACATATAAATTGCAGACTTTAAAAGCTAATGGTAAAGTGCACTAATGATTACCAGACTGCTCTCTCTCGATAAACACATCCAGAAATGCTTTTCAATTTCGGCTTTATTTTGTTATAATAGTAATTCTAATGGCATTTGACATTGAGCCTTGTTCAGGATTACTTTTTTGTTGTCAAGTTGCTGGGACAAGTATACTGATAAAGTCATTGTAAGGGAAAAGGAGCCATGAACGACTGTGAGTCAAATGTGTGTCTCCAATCTCACATGTGTGTAAGATTGTGGAACTCACAGTGCAAGGAGTGGGAAACGAGGTCCAATCAGATGCAGGGGGTGGGGGGAGAAATGACTGGATTAAGGGGGGGGGGGGAGAAATGACTGGATTAAGAGCTAAAAATGTGTTGCTGGAAAAGCGCAGCAGGTCAGGCAGCATCCAAGGAACAGGAGAATCGACGTCGATTCTCCTGTTCCTTGGATGCTGCCTGACCTGCTGCGCTTTTCCAGCAACACATTTTCAGCTCTGATCTCCAGCATCTGCAGTCCTCACTTTCTCCTCGTGGATTAAGAGCTAGCAAAGAAGAGAAATTGTAAAGTACTACGCAGTTAGCTCTTCTATACCGTGATGGTTGCATTCTTGAATAACCCCGCATTATAGAAAAATCATGCTTTCGAAACAGCACTTAAAGCGTTGGCGATGTAACATGTTTTTTAAAGTTTGTGTTTCAGAAACAACAACCCCCATTCATCAATTGCGTTACAGTGAATTTGTGTTGACAAGATGGGTGTTATAGCAGAACAATTTATTTATAGATATATATTTAATTTCTAATTTTAATATTCAATATTTTGAAATCTCAACCAACAATTGAATCACAGAATTGTTATAGTGCAAGAGGAAGCAATTCAGCCTATTGAAGTTACATCAGATCTATTTCCAAGCACAACTGCCTGCCTTTTCCCATATGCTTGCATACCATTTCTATCCAAATAACCATCCAGTGCGCTCTTGAATGAGCCAATTGGATCAACCTCCATCCACATCTGTCAGTGCCTTCCTGGCCCTCGCTGTGAGATATAAAGATTTCACTCACATCACACTTGCTTTGTTTGCACATCATTTTAAATCTTGACTTAATCAGAGGTGAAAAAGGAATCTGTATTTGTAATGGCTTTCGGTGTCAGAAATGTTGTTTGGAAATCATTATCAATTATCGCACTGTTAACATAATCAAAATGACGACAAACATGATTGTTTGACAGTGATGTAGCTTACACCTGTTTAAAAGCAACTTCATGGTGAGAAAAACTGCAGACGCTGTAAATCAGAAACAGAAGCAGAAATTTGCTGGAGAAGCTCAGCACGTCTGGCAACCATGGCACAGGGAAATCAGAGTTAACGTTTTGAGTTGAGTGACCCTTCCTCAGTCATTGCTTTTCAGCACTGAGCCAGCAAGATGCTGCCTTTGCAAGACCGTAACAGTACATGTATATTTGCAAGGGATGAGAGGTGTGACTCAGATAAAATCTATTAGATTTCCATGCAAATCTGTCCCCGGTTAAAGTTGCTTATCGTATTTACAAACAAAAAATAAGGAACATCTTTATATTTGCTGTTATTTTGATAATAAAGTAATTTGCTTTCCAAAACAGTACAGTTTTTGCAACAGTGCATAAAAAAAAGTAGAATGAACAAGTGCTTCAATTTATTTTGCTATAATCTTGCGCTGTTGCAAAAAGATTGACCTACAATGGCTTCACTTTGCCTTTTACATGAATAAAAGAAAACTAAACTTATGTCTGGAAGAGTACAGCACAAATCGTACTCCCAGAGTGCAGGGGAGGTGAAAGAGATGGAGCAAATTTCGATTTGAAATGCCTGAATATTGTCAGAAAGGCAGAAACACCAAAGGAAATAATGGATCCCATCGTTCGGAATTTCTCTGAAAGAGTGGTTTGGATGAGACTTCCAGCTGATGGTAACAATTGGAAGTTCATTGTACAATGCTTGTAATGTTCTGTCTTGAAATGCACAGTGAGATAAAAGAAGGTTTGTCCCTCTAGGTTTGTAAGGATATTGATGGCAAGCAAAACTCCCACTTATCCTCAAATTCACAACTTACCTCAAAGGTGTTTCAGATGTTTCTAATGAAATCCTCTGTATAAAAATGAAAGTAAATATTGCATAGTACATACCGAGCTCTATAACTGACAGGCAACTCATTTGTTAGTTTCCTGAGTTCATGTAAGTTGAAGAATTATTTTGATGCAAACACCTAACTGTATTCAACAGTGCCAGGTCTGATTTTCCAACACTCTTGTTTGTCTCGCCACTTTAATGGAAAGGAAGAGCTTCACATTTTTACACGGAGCAGCACATCATGGGAGGCAATGGCCTGGTTGCTAGACTATTAATCCAATAAGTCAAGTAATGTTCTGGAGACTCCAGTTCAAATCCCCATGGCAGAAGATGGAGGTTGAATGCAATAAAATTATGTGTCTAATGATGACCAGGAAACTGTTGCCGATTGTCGAGAAAAACCCATCTAGATTATTAATGTCCTTTAGGGAAGGAAACTGCCATCTTTACCTGGTCAGGCCCTACATGTGACTCCAGACCCACAGCAATGTGGTTGGCTCTTAACTGTCCTCTGGGCAATTAAGGATGGCCAATAAATGTTGGTCTTGTCAGTGATAACATAACAAGATAGGAACTAGGAGTAGGAACAGGCAATTCAGCCTCTCAAGTCTGATCCTCTATTTGATAAAATCATGGTTGACCTCATCTTGGACTCAATTCCATTTTCCTGCCCATTTTCCTTTAAGCTGCTACTAAGTAAAAATCTGTCTCACTGCTCCTTAAATTTATGTCCCAGCATCCACTGCACTCTGGGATAGTGAATTCCACAAACCCTTGACCCTTTGAGAGAAGTTATTTCTCCTCATCTGTGTTTTTTTTTTAATCTGCAATGTCGTATTGTAAAACCGTGACCTCTCATTCTAGATTGTCCACGTGAGGAAACATCCTCTCTACGTCTACTTTGTCAATCCCTTTTGCATCTTATACACCTCAAGTGGATCTCCTCCAGAGAATATAGGCCTGAACTACTCAATGCCTGTTCATAATGCAAGCATCTCATCTCTGGAATCAATCTAGTGAACCTCCTTTGTCTCCGTTACAACTACATGCCCCATCAAGTAAAAGACTCAAGATTGTCTGCAGTACTCCAGGTGTGGTCTCACTAACACCTCATACAGTCGCAGCAACACTTCCCCACTTTTATTCTCTATCCCTCTATCAATAAATGCCAAAATTCCCTATGCCCTCCTTATTACCTGCTGTACCTACATACTAGTTTTCTGTGCTTCATGTACAAGGCCACCCAGATCCCTCTGCACTGAAACACTTGTGAAGTTAATTTACAAGTTAGTCTAGCTGTACAGGAGTCAGTCCGTGTTTCACAATATCTAAGCCTTCCTGGTAATTATTTGCTTAACTCCAGCAGAGCACTCTGAATTCTCTGCTTTAAATGGAGACTTTTGGAAGGTTCCCGGCAAAGGGGAATCCAAATTTTCAATTTCCCAGGAAATGGCCTTGGTTCCTGCGACATCAGGGATTCCAGAGGATCCCAGTGTTCAACTCCACAACTCCCATCAATCCTGCAGAAGTGACTACCCAGCCATTGGAAAGTCCGGGCCAATCGTTTTACAAATGTCATTGTGGATGGTAACCGGGCTTGTTAAATATTTCACAGTCTTAATGTGGAGATTAACTTCACTCGGTCGGCTGAGTACTCACGATAAGAGGTGCCCACTGTGAACACAACTCATGATACCATTGTGCAGTCACTGCCCTCCCCACGATTTGGTGGCTCAGTGGTTTGCACTGCTACCACACAGCGCCACAGACCTGGGTTCGATTCCAGCCTTGGGTGATTGACTGTGTGGGTTTCCTCCAGGTGCTCCGGTTTCCTCCCACAGTCCAAAGATATGCAGCTTAGGGTAGATTGGCCATGCTAAATTAGAGGCACAGTGATGTATAGCATAGAAACAGACCCTTCAGTCTAAATTGTCCATGCTGACCAGATATCCTAAGTTAATCTCGTCCCATTTGCCAACATTTGGCCAATATCCATCTAAACCCTTCCTGTTCAAATACCCATCCAGATGCCTTGTAAATGTTGCAATGGTACCAGCCTCCACACGTCCTCTTGTAGCTCATTTCATATATGCGTCACCATCCATGTGAAAAGGTTGCCCCTTAGGTCTCTTTCAAACCTTTCCCCTCTCACCTTAAACCTTTGCCCTCTAGTTTTAAACTCCCCCACCCCAGGGAAAAGACTTTGTTCACCCTATTCAAGCCAATTGTGTCCAGGGGTATGCAGGCTAAGTGGGTTAGCCATGGGAAATGCTGGCTTACAGGAATAGGGTGGGTGTGTGGTTTTGGGTGGGATGCTTGTCGGAGGGTCGGTCTGGACACACTGGGCTGAATGGCCTGCTTCCACACTGTGGGGGTTCAACGATTGGTGCAGAGTTCAGATGGAGCTCAATGCTCTAAGTTTCGAACAGGGCCATGGATGGGGTGGACGCTGGGGGCTGCTAAGGATGTGGTTCCGCTGCTTGCACTGACCTGGGAGCCCAGACAGACAGAGGATAATGTGTCATCCTGGCCAACTAGACTCCACCCAGTTGGAGCAGGCAATGAGGTGATGTACTGACCGCTGAGGAACTGGGAGAACCAGAAGTTGGCAGCGCTCAGGCAGAGGGGAAAGACGGGCTTTGGTTTCTGAGGGTAAAACAAGTTGTTGGACCCTGAAGGGGTGGTGTCAAGTCAGGGTCCGGGCATGTGCTAAGGAGGAGAATGAGGACATTGGGTAGGATGAAGCTACCCTTGCCCACGACTGCACTGATCTGCACCGGGAACATTAATTCAGACAGGATGTGATTGATATCCACCAGATGGGAGCTGGGTGCGTATACCCTGATGAGGGGCTTAAGACTGAAACGTCAACTTGCCTGCTCCTCGGATGCTGCCTGACCTGCTGAGCTTTTGCAGCCCCACGCTATTCAACTTTGACTCTCTGCAGTCCTTACTTTCTCTCGATAGCTGGCTGCAGCAGAATATCATGGAACATAAATTAGTCTTTGACCCTGGTGCGAGAATTTGCTTGTCAGGGCAAACCTCAGCCTCTATTCAAATCATAGAACCCCTTGAGTGCAGAAAGAGGCCGTTCAGCCCATTGAGTTTGCATCAACCCTCCGAACAGTATCCTACCCAGTCTCACAGTGAAAATTCCTCTTTTAAAATACTCAATGCAAATTGAACTTAGCCAAAGGGAAGTTAGATGCAGCCCATTATGTTTAAACTTTACCCCTAATATCACCAAATGTACAAGTTACATTGAAATTACACTTTATATTACAGCACAATTTGAAACCTCAAATGAGAAAAGAAGGAAGACACATGAATTAGGGAACGAAGAGGGTATCAGAGTTAACTTCCCGAGTCCAGTATGACTTCTTCAGAACTACAATATAATTCCTGAATCTGTCCTCTCTCAAAATTTATTTTGTGCATTCATTAAGAGCAAATGTCAATCTAACTTTCAAATCAATGAAAAGTGTTTTGTGTAACATTTCGCCCACGCTAAAAGTGGTTTGTTTTTTACATAACAAGTTTGGAGAGTTAACAAGTCAACTAGATGCTCAGTCCCAAAAGATTTCAAGAATTTACATCTTATAGCTGCATAATATGCAGTATGCTTTCACTGATCTGGTGTCATGGCTTCACTGTCAAGACAGGAATACCTTCTCAAGGGGACCAGCAGTTTTCTTCCCAACCCTCTTTATAATAGCAGAGTGAATAGGGGAAAAAGCAAAATACTGTGCGATGTTGGAAAACTGAAGGAAAACAGAAAATGCTGGGAAGACTCCACAGGTCTGGCAGCCTCTGTGGAGAGAGAACTAACATTTCAAATTAATGACCCATGATCAGAATTGGGAAAGGTTTGAAATGTAATAGGGTCTAAACAATGCATGGGTGAGGCAAAAGAGCAGAAGGGAAAATCTTTGACAGGGCGAAATACAGATTAGATTAAATGACAAAGCAGTTAATTGTGTAGAATTGAAGGGAAAGGCGGTTACAAAATAAGTTATGAATCAACAGTAGGTATGCATAACAAAGTCATGAATAGTTGCCTTTAGGAAGGATAGGATAAAGGGGAATGAGACAAGATAGAAAAAGATAGCAAACAGCAGAGTAAAAGGAACCACAATAGAGCAGAGGTAATGGTCTGTAAATGTTGAATTCAATGTCGACTCGAAAGTGCCCAGTTGGATATTCTTAAGCTTGTGTTGAGCTTTGTTGGAACACTGCAGGTGGTCAAGGACAGAGTGAGAGAAAGTTGAATTAGATTAACAGGAAACTCAGGGTCAAGCCTATGGACTGCAAAGCAGTTACCTGGAGTGTATTACATTTCTTCGCCATTGAGAAAAATGTCAAGTCAGACCTCTGTGCTACAGGGGCTCAAAGCATTCAGAGCAGCTTTCAGAAAAAAAAGAGCAAGGAGGTGTTTTGGTGAATGTTCAGCATGAATCTCAGCCTCTGTCAGGGGTGGACCACATAGACAGAGCCAACCTCAGTTTCTGCTGGGCTGCACTGCTGCACAGACGAGCGTACTGCTTATTGTAGAATTGAACTGAAGGCTGTTTCCTTACTGGAAGTAAAAGGTATTGAGGGTGCCAATATTATTCAAACATACTATTGCAAACACCGTAATCTGAAAAAATAACTAAATTTACCAAACACAAACGATGGCACCACCAACTGGATTTCACTTCTTATAACTTGAACGTTGCTGAAAGAAAAGGCACATTCTGTCAAATCTTTCTATCCTCACGACTGCTTCAGAATCTGAGGAGTTGTGTATGGTGCTGAACATTGTGCAAACACCCCTGGCTTCTGACCTTGTGATGGAGGGAAGGGCATTGATGAAGCACCTGGAGATGGTTGGGCCCAGGACCCCACCCTGAGGAACTCCTACAGAGATGTCCGAGAGCTGAGATGGCTGACCTCCAACAACCACAAGCATTCTCCAGATAGCCCTGGCTTCTTGATGTCATATTCAGTGAAATTCTGTATTGATGTCACGGGCAGTCATTCTCACCTCAACTCTGGAGTTCAATTCCTTTATCTATATTTGGAATAACATAGAACATAGAACAGTACAGCGCAGTACAGGCCCTTTGGCCCTCGATGTTGCGCTGCCCTGTCATACTAATCTGAAGCCCATCCCACCTACACTCTTCCATGTGCGTCCATTTGCCTGTCCAATGACGACTTAAATGCACTTAAACTTGGCGAATCTACTACCGATGCAGGCAAAGCATTCCATACCCTTACTACTAGGAGAAAGTGAGGACTGCAGATGCTGGAGATCAGAGCTGAAAAATGTGTTGCTGGAAAAGCGCAGCAGGTCAGACAGCATCAAAGGAGCAGGAGAATCGACGTCGATTCTCCTGCTCCTTTGATGCTGCCTGACCTGCTGCGCTTTTCCAGCAACACATTTTTCATACCCTTACTACTCCCTGAGTAAAGAATAAGGTCAACAGTTGTTAGGCAATGAGTGAATGATGATTGTGGAGAAAGTGACTCTTGATAGCTCTGTTGAGTACACCTTGCTGATGACTGAGAGTAGACTTAGGTGGATATGTTATGCTTTTTTGTGGACAGGGCACATTTGGCAATTCGAAGCCACATTCATTCAAATCATCAAGAATATAACATTGTTTCAGCTTCTCCACATTGACTTTCTTATTCATACCTACTCTTGATCCATAACTTATTTTGTAACTGCCTTTCCCTTCAATTCTACACAATTAACTGCTTTGTCATTTAATCTAATCTGTATTTCGCTCTGTCAAAGATTTTCCCTTCTGCTCTTTTGCCTCACCCATGCATTGCTTAGACCCTATTACACTTCAAACATTTCCCAATTCTGATCATGGGTCATTGATTTAAAATGTTAGTTCTCTCTCCACAGAGGCTGCCAGACCTGTGGAGTCTTCCCAGCATTTTCTGTCTTCCTTCAGTTTTCCAACATTCCACAGTATGTTGCTTTTTCCCCTATTCATCACTCTGCCCTTTCACTTTGCAGATGTTTAAAATTGCAAATATTGCAAAGAGGCTTGTGGAAAAAACTGCTGGTCCCCTTGAGAAGATACTCAGATAGCCAGGGCTTTAGGTGTTCCAAGTGCAGCTCTTAGAATGCCCGCCTTCATTGCACCAGCATTCCCTCTAACTTACTTATAGCAGCACAGGCCTCTGACTCTGGTGTGTGTAGTAACTCCCAGAACCGGAAGTACATGCCGCAATCAACGTGCCACTACCAATCACTGTGAGCGGAACCTTGGAATGGTTCACACGTGTGCACCAATGCAGCTTAGAGGTAGGTGCTGCTCTCCTAGCTTGACGGTAATGGCGGGCTGAGAATTAAGCCAGACAATGAGGTGAGCTGATGCCAAGCAATGCCTGCTGCTGATGGTGAACAGTTTGGGTGTTTAGTTCCGTTTGTACCTGTCCTATTTAGCATGGCGGTAATGGGGAGGGCAGTCATCCTAAATGTGAGAATGGCACATCTCTCCTGTCCAGCAGACAGATGCAACTATGACAGCTAGATTAGTGCGAATGAGGTGAAGAAGGTTTTTGTTCCTCTTGTAGCTTCCCTCTAAAGCTACCGCCAGCTCCACACTCGTCCTGATGTCCAGCTCAGACAGTCCTGGTGCAACTGAGCTGTGGTGCTACTGCTGATGGCTATTCAGATTCCCCCACCCAAGGAACATTCTATGTCACTCTCTGTGTTTCCTCATGGGATAGTATTGATTCGTCAGCCGAGGGGATGAGTGAGGTGGGTTTTGTCAGTGGGTGGTAATCATCGGGAGGTTTCCTTAACCATGTTTGACCTGCAGCCGTGAGAATCCATGGGATCCGGAGTCAATGTTGAGGGTTTCTTGTGCAACACCCTCATGACTGTATACCAACATGCCACCAACTCTGTTGAGTACGTCCTGTCTCACTGACAAGGAAAGACCCAGTGATGGAGATGCTGGTGTCTGGAATATTGGCTATGAGGTACGATACAGTGAATGAATGTCGATGAGGTGGCTCTTTAATGAGTTGGGGTTACAGCTCTCCCAAGTTTGCCCCAAGATCGGCATCTGATAGTAAGTTGGATGTAGAAAGGTGTATCTTTATCATTTCATATGATAAGGTTAATCCCACATGATCCATCAAAGTTTATTCATAACTGACATCTCTGTAGCAGTTTGATACACATGAATGGATTGATTGATTATTTGAGAAGGAAATCAGAAATGGGTCTGGAGTCATATGTAGGTCAGACCTGATTTCCTTCCTGAAGAATGTTAATGAGATTTTACAGCTACCGGTAATATTTAATGGTCACCATTACTGAGGCCACCTTTAAATTCCAGAAATATCTATGAGTGAATTTGAAATTCCAGCAATTGCTGCAGTGGGATTCTGTCATGAGCCTAGGTCCTTGGATGACTAATTCTGTAGCATTATCACTGTGTAACCCGGCTTGATGCTTTGACTGACGTAAAGTAGGCTCTGAGGGGATTATATGCATGGTACAGGGTTTCAGTTATTTTGTGCTCAATGCTGGTGGCAAGACTAACATTACCATCCTTCAAGCTTTCATTGTCAATGCACAAAAATCTTCCCCAATGTTTTACAAAATGCTTTTTAGTTGACTTCACAAGCGTGCGCTTTGTATTTCTCTCTCTCCAGGTCTGCTCGGAATGGTGGCTCATGTGATGTACACTCAGGTGTTCCAGGTGACAGTCAGTCTTGGACCCGAGGACTGGAGACCACATTCCTGGGATTACGGCTGGTCGTTCTGGTATGAGGTTTCACATCTTTTCAATATCACGTGAAGACATGCATGCCTCTGGTGACCGAAACATTTTTCAGGATGTGAATTACAACTGCTTCTCAGTTTTAACGACGGGTGTTGACTTTTATTTGACCTGTCCTTTGCATGTTGCTCCTTTGATTACTCAGTGTTGAGATTGAAGTAGGGTCTGCTACTGCAGTCAGGCAATGTAATGTCAGCTAATTAATTTAGGTTACTTTTTAGATTAGATTACTTACAGTGTGGAAACAGGCCCTTCGGCCCAACAAGTCCACACCAACCCACCCAGACCCATTCCCCTACATTTTGACCCCTGCACCTAACACGGGCAATTTAGAGTGGCCAATTAACCTGACCTGCACATTTTTGGACTGTGGGAGGAAACTGGAGCACCCAGAGGAAACCCACGCAAACATGGGGAGAATATGCAAACTCCACACAGTCAGTCGCCTGAAGCAGGAATTGAACCCGGGGTCTCTGGCACTGTGAGGCAGCAGTGCTAATGGTGTGGAGATGATTAAGGAAGGATTTATACATATAGAAAAATAGAGGGCATTATTTTCTTAACTGACATGTCTCAAGTAATCTCCAATTTCAGCAAATGGAACTTGGGAAGCCATTCTCTGAAAGAATTTTCCAAATCTACATTAGGGGGCTTCATCAAGTGCCTACAGTGCAGGTAGAGGCCATTTCAGCCCGATGAGTTTGCAGACTATCCCAACACCCTCACTGCACTATCCCTATAAATTCACCTATCCTTTGCAATGTTAGAATCTCCGTAAAGATCAAAACACTTAAAATATCCAAACTTCCAGTGAATAAGTGAAAGAACGAGAGAGAAAAAATTAATGTTTAAGACTTTACTGTAAAATGGAAACTGAAAGCAACATTAACTAAATGTCATTTGTGTAGACAAATTATACTTCGGCACAGAACTTTTCCCCTTTTTTAAGTAGAGTTATAGAAAGCCTACAGTGTAGAAAGAGGCCAGTCAGCCCATCAAATCTGCACCTCATCTCATGCAGACCCAATTTACCACAGAAAGTTATTGGCACCAGTCTGTTAGATAGTGTCATGAGGGAGCTGGATATGGCCCTTGCAGCTAAAGGGATCAAGGGTATGGAAAGTGGGATACTGAGATTGCATGATCATATTGAAAGGTGGTGCAGGCTCAAAGGCCTACTCTTGCACTTGATTTCTATGACTAACCCACCTTGCTTGCACAATTTAGCCTGGCCAATCCACCTAACCTGCACATCTTTGGACCTGAAGGAGGAAACCAGAGCAAACCCATGCAGACACAGGGAGAATATGCAAACTTCACACTGATAGTCACCTGAGTCTGGAATCAAACTTTGGTCCCTTGTGCTGTGAGGCAACAGTGCTAACCACTGAGCCACAATGCCAAACATCTGCTTCAGCATATTAGAACATAGAACATAGAACACTACAGCGCAATACAGGCCCTTCGGCCCTTGATGTTGCGCCAACTTGTGAAACCAATCTGAACTGCATTTAACCTACACTATTCCATTCTCATCCATATGTCTATCCAATGACCATGTAAATCCCCTTAAAGTTGGCGAGTCTACTATTGTTGCAGGCAGTGCATTCCATGCACCTACTACTCTCTGAGTAAAGAAACTACCTCTGACATCTGTCCTATATCTATCTTCCCTCAATTTAAAGCTATGTTCTCTTGTGCTGCCATCACTATCTGAGGAAAACGGCTCTCCCTGTCCATCCTATCTAACCCTCTGATTATCTTGTATGTCTCAATTAAGTCACCTCTCAACCTTCCTTCTCTAACAAAAACAGCCTCAAGTCCCTCAGCCTTTCCTCGTAAGACCTTCCTTCCATACCAGGCAACATCCTAGTAAATCTCCTCTGAATCCTTTCCAAAGCTTCCACATCCTTCCTATAATGCAGTGACCAGAACTGTACACAATACTCCAAGTGTGGCCACACCAGAGTTTTGTACAGCTGCAGCATGGTCTCACGGTTTCGAAACTCAATTCCTCTACCAATAAAAGCTAACACACTGTATGCCTTCTTAACAACCCTATCAACCTGGGTGGCAACTTTCAAGGATTTATGCACCTGGACACCGAGATCTCTCTGCTCATCCACACTATCAAGAATCTTACCATTAGCCAAGTACTCTGCATTCCTGTTATTTCTTCTAAAGTGAATCACCTCCCACTTTTCCGCATTAAACTCCATTTGCCACCTCTCAGCCCAGCTCTGTGCTTATCTATGTCTCTCTGTAACCTGCAGCATCCCTCATCACTATCCACAACTCTACCGACCTTAGTGTCATCCACAAATTTACTAACCCATCCATCTATGCCCTCATCCAAGTCATTTATGAAAATAATAAACATCAGTGGACCCAATACAGATCCTTGCAGGACAGCACTAGTAACTGCACACCAGGATGAATATTTCCCATCAACCACCATCCTCTGTCTTCTTTCAGCCAACTAATTTCTGATCGAAACCGCTAAATCACCCTCAATCCCATGCCTCCATATTTTGTGCAATAGCCTACCATGGAGAACCTTATCAAAGGCCTTACTGAAATTCATATACACCACATCAATGGCTTTGCCCTCATTCACCTGTATGGCCACCTTCTCAAAGAACTCACTGAGGTTTGTGAGGCATGACCTACCCTTCACAAAACCATGTTGCCTATCTCTAATCAACTTATTCCTCTCTAGATGATTATAAATCCTTCCTCTTATAACCCTTTCCAGCACTTTACCCACAGCTAAAGAAAGGTTCACAGGTCTATAATTACCAGGGTTGTCTCTACTCCCCTTCTTGAACAAGGGAACAACATTTGCTATCCGCCAGTCTCTGGCACTATTCCTGTAGACAATGACAGCATAAAGATCAAATCCAAAAGCTTGACAATCTCCTCCCTGGCCTCCCAGAGAATCCTAGGATAAATCCCATCTGGCCCAGGGGACTTATCTATTTTTACACTTTTCAGAATTGCTAACACTTCCTCCTTATGCACCTCAATCTCATCTCGTCTAGCAGCCTGTAGCTCAGTATTCCCCCCGACCACAATGCCTTTTTCTAGTGTGAATGCTAATGAAAAGTATTCATTTAGCACTTCCCCATCTCATCTGACTCCACACACAACTTCCCACTATTATGCTTGATTGGCCCTAATCTTACTCTAGTCGATAGAAAGCCTTAAGGTTTTTCTTGATCCTATCCGCCAACAACTTGTCATGTCCCGTCCTTCTTAGCTCTTTCTTTCAGTCTTTCCTGGCTAACTTGTAACTCACAACTTCCCTAATTGAGCCTTCATGTCTCATCCTAACATGAGCCTGCCTCTTCCTCTTGACAAGAGATTCAACTTTTTTTAGTAAACCATGGCTCCCTCACTTGACCATTTCCTCCCTGCCTGACAGGTACATACTGTTCCTTGAATAAGCTCCACTTTTCAGTTGTGCCCATCCCCTGCAGTTTCCTTCCCCATCCTATGCAGGCTAAATATTGCCTAATCACATTGTAATTGCCTTTCTCCCAGCTATAACTTTTGCTATAACTCCTGATGAAGGGATTATGCCTGAAACGTTGATTCTCCTGCTCCTCAGATACTGCCTGACCTGCTGTGCTTTTCAAGCACTACACTCTTGACTATAACTTTTGCCCTGTGGTATACACCTATCCCTTTCTATCACCAAAGTAAACATAACCAAATTGTGGTCACTACACCAAAATGCTCACCTACCTCTAAACCTAACACCTGGCCAGGTTCATTACCCAGTACCAAATCCAATGTGGCCTTGCCTCCTATTGGCCTATCTACATACTGTGTCTGGAAACCCTCCTGCACACATTGGACAAAAACTGACCCATCTAAAGTATTTGAATTATAGTATTCCCCGTCAATATTTGGAAAGTTAAAGTCCCCATAACAACTACCCCGTCACTCTCGCTCCTATCGAGGATCATCTTTGCTATCCTTTCCTCTACATGTCCAGAACTATTTGGAGGCCTATAGAAACCTCCCAACAGGGTGACCCTCTCCTTTCTTGTTTCTAATCTCAGCTCATACGACCTCAGTAGACGAGTCCTCAAACACCCTTTCTGCAACCGTAATACTGTACTTGACTAACAGTGCCACACCACCCCCTCTTTTACCATTTTCTCAAATTATGTAAAGGAATCAGATGAGTCTACATCATCAAATTTTTATTACTTCTCCTGCTGATATGTCTCTCACTAACTTTTCCACACCCAACATTCACCCATGCACTTTCCCCATCTTAGCTTCCTGATGTCAGGCAATGTACAAGTGCAGGACCTGTACAGGAACTAAAATATCAGAGCTGTCTAGGATAGAAACTGCCTCCTCCAGTCATTTAAATATGTTATCATTCAGTTCAGGTATCTGAGCAGAAAACAGAAACACTTTGGAGAATTGTGGGGTTTTTTTGTGACAAATTGTCAAAGATAATACTTTGGTTACAAGCATGGTCAATAACATGGGAAATGAATCAGAGAGTTATTGACTTGAAATCTGGGACAGGTCTGTGGTGTCTGAGTACATGGGGGAACCAGCTAATCCTCATGGTCAGTTTTGATTTGGAAGAGTTCTCCCAAAATCTTTTCCGAGCTCAGCTAGATCCAGGTTTTGTTTTCTTTATTCGTTCACGGGATGAGGACATTGCTGGTGAGGCAATGGTTAAGAGTCAATCACATTGCGGTGGGTCTGGAGTCACATGCAGACCAGACCAGGTAAAGATGATAGTTTCCTTCCCTAAAGGACATTAGTGAACCAGATGGGTTTTTTCCCACAATCGACAATGGATTCATAGTCATCATAGACTCTTCATTCCAGATCTTGTTTTTAATTGAATTCGAACCCTGGTCCCCAGAACACTATCGGGATCTCTGGATTAACAGTTGAACAGTGTGGCCCTGGAAAAGCACAGCCAGTCAGGCGGCATCCGAGGAGCAGGAGAGCTGAAGTTTCGAGCTGAAACTCTTCATCAGGAATGTGGGGAGTCATCATTTTCTCTGCGGATTAACAGTCCACTAGGCCATTGCCTGCTCTTTCACTTAACAGTGAAATACAGGCAGATACTAGAAATTTGAAATAAAAAGAGGAAGTGACGGAGAACCTCAGCAGGTCTGACAGCATCAGTGGAGAGAGTTAATGTTTCAACTTCGATATGCCTCTTCTTCAGAATGAAAGATCAAAACACTTCTCAGTTTCTGCTGAGTTTCTCTTGCACTTCCTGTTTTTATTTCAGCTAGATCTACCTCCAGAGTGAGAGGAAATCTCTCTCATCATCCTCTGGGAGTGACAGCTGCACTGGAGAGAATGGGAGGTCAGGGATGGGGGGAGGAGGGGGCTGGAGGGTATTATTAGTCAGAGTTGGGGGGTTAGATGGGGAAGTGTGTGGTTCTGCATGCAGCGGGGCTAAGACCGAGCTGACATCATGAAGGTCCAAAGCTTCACCTAGCCCACAGGAAAATCGAAAATAAAGGTCAGGAATTTATCTGGGTCTTTTTTGATCCCTAATGCAGCTCTTGTCAGGACTGGCCTGACAAGGAAACCCCTACCCAAACCTCGGAATAATAACACATCTCAAATTG
This sequence comes from Chiloscyllium punctatum, assembly GCF_047496795.1. Taxonomy (NCBI): domain Eukaryota; kingdom Metazoa; phylum Chordata; class Chondrichthyes; order Orectolobiformes; family Hemiscylliidae; genus Chiloscyllium; species Chiloscyllium punctatum. The sequence continues at coordinate 18,482,507 of NC_092778.1, forward strand.
TTTATTTAACCTATTTTTTTAATGGAAGTGTTCTGAGATGTTGTTACATACCTCTGGAATAGATGAGACTTGAACCCAGGCTTCTTAGTCCAGGGGTAGGGAGAGTCGATAAAGCATGGCGCTGGTAAAAGCACAGCAAGTCAGGCAGCATCTGAGAAGCAGGAGAATCGACGTTTTGGTCTTGACCCTTCATCAGGACTGTGGAGAGGGAAAAGGGTTGAGGAATAAATAGATGGAAGGGGGTGGGACGAAGTGACGGTAGATGGGATGGTGATAGGTGGGTGAAGGTAGGAGGTGATGGTGATAGGTCGGAGGGGAACGTGGAGCGGATAGGTGGGAAGGAAGATGGGCAGCTAGGTCAGGTCAAGAGAGTGGAAGCAAGTCAGAGAGTTGGATCTGGAATGGGGTAGACAGGAGATGGGGGAGGGAAGATTTGGAAACTGGTGAATTCAATATTCATGCAGTGTGGTTGTAGGCTCCTGAGGTGGAAGATGAGCTGTTCCTCCTCCATTTGTGGGAGACAGTGTGTCGGAGGTGGGGGAGGCCCAGAATATGAATGTCATAGGGAGAGTGGGAAGGGGAGTTGAAATGGATGGCTACAGGAAGGTGGGATTGGTTGGTGCGTGTGGACCAGAGATGTTCCCTGAACCATTCCATGAGTTTGCGCTTGGTCTCTCCAATGTGGAGGAGACCACATCAAGAGCAAAGGATATGCAAGTGAATCTCTGCCAGATGTTAAATGATCCTTTGGGGCCTAGGACAGAGATGAGGGGGGAGGTGTGGGCATAGGTTTTGCACCTCTTATGGTGGCAGGGGAAGGTGGCAGGAGTGGAGAGGGGGTTGGCAGGGAATGTGGACCAAACAAAGGAGTCAGGGAGGGAACGGGTTTGGGATACTGATGCTGTGCCACAAGAAGGCCCCTTAATGCTGCTTTTTTTATTGAATGTATTTTTCTAATCAGCCTGTTCAGATATGTTATTACACACTTCTGAGGCAATTGGGACATGAAACCAGGCCTCTCAGTTCAGGCATGGGACACAACCACTGTGCCACAAAAGGGCACCGATGATAAGCAATAAATAGTGCTTATTTAACCTACTTTTCTAATCAACTTGCTCAGAGATGTTATTACACCCCTCTGGAATAGGAGGGATGAATCTAGGCCACTTGGTCCAGGCGTAGGGATACTAACATGTGCCATAAGAGGTCCCTTAATAATACATGTTTTTTATTTAACCTACTTTACTAATCAACCTGTTTAGACGTGTTATTACACGCCTCAGGAGGAGGTGGGACTTCAGCCTGGGGCCTTCTGGTCCAGAGGTAGGAAAATACTACCATGATTCAAGAGAGTTTGTTAATAATGCATTTGAGTGCTCATAACTTCATCAGGATGAGATACTCATAGTTAAAGAAGGATTTATTAGCCGCAGCACTATTCCACAGTATAGCAGAGATCGCATGTAGAAGAAGCTTATTGAAGCTTGTAAATGTTATAATGCAAGTTTGAACAGTAACTTAGCACCAATTGGTGAAACTAGTATGGGCTAGCACCCAAATTATTAGTTTAAATCCCAGCCATAAAACAGAAAGGGAGCAGTTAGGACACAGTATTTTCTTACCTTTCTTAAAGTCCTGGTTCACCATGTCAAGATGCTAGAAAATCTGATGAGATGGTGTGGACTGTTTCAGCTGTTCTTCAAAATGTCTTTAAATTACTTAGAGAAATGAATGTCATGATTATCTTTCCAACAGCGAAAGCAAAACGGTGCTGGAAATGCACAGCAGGTCAGGTAAAAACTGTGGAGAAATGGGAGTTAACGGCACCGAAAGTAATTCCGAGGAATGTTTGAAGTGGAGGTTTGGGGAGAGCAGAATGCATTTGAAATCCAGAAGGTTCAGCGAGATGCTTGTGCAATTTCTCCCAATAATGTTACAACGTTATTGCTGGATTTGGTATCACACTGAGCTGCCAACAGACCACCATGCCAGGCAGAGAGACCATAACTTCAGGCTGAGAGACTGACTGAGAGACCACCACGCCAAGCTGAGAAACCACCATGCCAGGCTCAGAGACCATAACTCCAGGCTGAGAGACTACCACACACCAGGCTGAGACCCTGGCTGAGAGACCACCATGTCAAGCTGAGAGACCATCATGCCAGGCTGGGACACCACCAGACCGGGCTGAGAAGCCACTACATTGGGCTGAGAGACCACTGCTCCAGGCTGAGCGACCACCACACTCGGTTGAGAAGCCACCACATTGGGCTGATAGACTACCATGCCAGACTGAGAGATCAACACGCTGGGCTAACAGACCACCACACCAGGCTGAGATGCCACCACACTGGGCTGAGAGACAATCATGTCGGCTTCAAGTTGAGGCCAGGAATCTGAGTGAGGGCTGAGGTTGGGAGTTCAGGACTTCGCCAAGAAGAAAGGAGGAGAAAGTAACCCAAACCACAAAACAAAGAAAAAAGAGAAAGGAAAAGAAGCTGAAAGAGCAGACAAAAACTCCAGCTGTAGGGTCCTATTCCGCCACCATTTTGGAATTAGAAAGAGGTATTCTTCCAAACAGCAGCAGCAAGAAAGCTGAGGCTGAGACAAAGAACCTGTCTCCGACAATGGCCCAGGAGGGCGGCTCCAGAAATGTAAGGCGATGCTTCTGTATTCTGTACAGGGAGAAATTTAACTCACCTAACCAGGATGGGAAAGGTCAATGTGATTCTGCATTCTGTCTCACCCCAGCATTCCACAATAACCAACCCTCTTATCACATCACAGCTCACACATCACTTCCTTTACCTCTGCAACAGTGGCACAGATCCAAGATGGCAGCGGAGTAGGACGCTCAGCCAGAGCTCTTCCACTCCATCTGGTAATTCTCGTTTCCTTCTTTTTTCTTCCTCTTTTTTCCTTTATCTCTTGTGAGTCTTCATAATGCCAACGCCCCCCCCCCCACTCCCCTCCAATGGCAGGTGTCCACCTGGTTTCTTGCAGCTCGTGGTGGGTCTGGGCCTGGTCTCTAGGCGACTTCCACCTCCCTGGTACTAATGGAACGTGTCCAGGCATGACCCACTCGCACGCCGAACCGAGATATCACCAAGAGCCGCCGAGAGACCGGGCCGAGACCCGCCACGACATCTTGAGACATTCATTTTTGAGCTGTGCTCTCCCTTTGTCTGTTTAGATTACATTACTTACAGTGTGGAAACAGGCCCTTCGGCCCAACAAATCCATACCGACCCACCGAAGCGCAACCCACCCAGACCCATTCCCCTACATTTACCCCTTCACCTAAGACGACGGGCAATTTAGCATTATTCTCTGGACTAAATGGGCCATAAGAAGAGTCGGAGGGCTTTCAGTCCCTTGAGTTATTTCAATGGCTGGTCTGTACCTTTATTCTGTCCTGGCGCCTTTTGGATCTGTGTCCTTTGACAACCTTGTCTAACAAATAATTCAGAAAACATTTTATTTCCCGGCACCTATGGGACCAGGAGTGTTTCGCAAATGTTCCAGACACTTAATGGTAAGGTCCTGGGGAGTGTTGTTGAACAAAGAGGTCCTTGGAGTGCAGGTTCATAGCTCCTTGAAAGGGGTGTCGCAGGTAGATAGGATAGTGAAGAAGGCATTTGGTAAGCTCTCCTTTATTGGACAGAGCAGTGAGTAGAGGAGTTGGGACATCATGTTGTGGCTGTACAGGACATTGGTTAGGTCATTTTTGGAATATTGTGTGTAATTCTGGTCTCCATCTTATCGAAAGGATGTTGTGAAACATGAAAGGGTATAGAAAATATTTACAGAGATGTTGCCAAGTTGGAGGGTTTGAGCTATAAGGAAAGGTTGAATAGTCTGCGGCTATTTTCCCTGGAGCATTGGAGACTGAGGGGTGACCACATAGACATTTATAAAATCATGAAGAGCATGGATAAGGTAAATAGCCAAGGTCATTTTCCTGGAGTGGGGGAGTCCAAAGCTAGAGGGCATAAATTTAAAGTGAAAGGGAAAAGGTTTAAAAGGGTTCCAAGGGGCAACCTTTTCATGCAGAGGGTGGTTGTGTGTATGGCATGAGCTGCCAGCCGAAGTGCTGGAGGCTGGTACAACTACAACATTTAAAAGGCATCTAGATGGGTATATGAATAGGAAGGGTTTAGAGGGAAATGGGCTAAACACTGGCAAATGCAACTAGACTGAATTAGGATATCTGGTCGGCATGGAGTAGTTGGTCCAAAGGGTCTGTTTCTGTGCTATACAATCTCTGACTTTAATCAAGAGGTCTACAAAACCACAATAAACTCTAACCATACAAAGCTTCGAGACATCAACATTCCTCAAAAAGTCCATGTAAAAACATCAAAACATCTCCTAAAATTAATGTAAAAACACATAATAAGTAATGGAGATGTGATGCAGGGGGTACACACATCATTGTTATACTTTATTTACAGCATACATACTCAGACAACGCAGTCGTCTGTAGAATCTGAGGTAAATAATTTTTCCCGGTTTATCAAGGCTGCCAGTTGATAAGGTGCCAGTCAAAACAAAGTTGCTGTATGTCAGTCTCAGTTCGATATTTTTAACTGAGCTGACATTTATTGCATTTCCCTGCAAGATCCTTTTGTGAGTACAAATGTTTTCCAACTTCACTCTAAATGACCTGACCTCAGACCATGTCCGCATCTGCTGAACGGACCTAAACACCACAATCAATGCAGCCCTTAGTCTTTTATATTCTGTGGAACAAGAGTCAACTTTCTGTAATCTCTCCTTATAAAAGAGCCTTGGTACCATTCTGGAGAATCCCTGTTGTATTACATCCAAACATAAGATGTCCAGTCAAAAGTGGAATACCCAGGACTGAACACTGTAAACCTATGTAGGAGATTGAGGGGTGACCTTGTAGAGGTTTACAAAATCATGGTGGGTGCAGATAAGGTGAATTGCAGATGTCTTTTTCCTAGGGTGGGGGATTTCATGACTAGAGGGCATATTTTTAAAGTGAGAGGAGAGAGATATTAAAAAAAACATGAGGGGCATTTTTGTTCCCACAGAGCTTGGTTAGTGTGTGGAAGTAGTGAATGTGGGTGCAGTTATAATGTTCAAAACACTTTTGGTTAAGTACATGAATAAGAAGTATTTGGATGGATACAGGCCAAGCACAGGCAGGTGAGACTAGTTTAGTTTGGGATTATGTTCAGCGTGGACTAGTTGGACTAAAGAGTCTGTTTCTGTGCTGTATGACTCTATGAAGCCTGATCAAGACTTTGTATAGTGTAGCAAAACTCTGTCTCTGTACCATTCTGAACTTTGTTGTCGGACTTGTCTGTGTTCATAGCCTTCTAAGTATCTAAGGGCCTCCACTGTTCCCAATTTCCAACCATTTTAGAAGTATAAGGACCAATGCTTCTTTTCAGTCCTAAATAGATTACTTCACACTTACCTGCACTGAAATCCATCTGCCACTGTTTCATCTACACTATTAATCTATCAAAGTGCCTTAGTAATTTTGTGCTGCTTTCCACATACTTACTACACTACCAATCTTTGTGCCATCAGCAAACGTGGATATATGACTTTCTATTGCACTATATAAATCATTAATCACTACAGTATAGTGAATAGATTCTTGTGGGACCCCACTAGTCACTTCTAATGAGGAATAACTAAGCACTTCGTAAGCCATGGCATTTTACTTGACAAAGAAAATGTAACTGTATAAATCTTGGCTCCAGTTACATCAGACAGCCAAACTGGGGACCAAAGACACGTAGAACCATATATTTGTCAAACGGTCACAAATGGAATGCAAATAGCTAGCCAGAGCCACTGGCAATAAGTACCATTGTTAAACAGAACTCTAAATCAATTAGAGTAAGTGTTTTATTAGAGGAAAGGAATAGGTAGCAGTGTGCAATGCAAATCAAAGGGAACATGAGCAGAATACGCTCTGCAAAAGGTCTGGAAGCACTTGGAATAAGAACATGAAGAATGTGGTGCTTTGTCGGTATTTTAATAGATTCGTACGCATCACCATTTCCAATAAGGCAACCAATCTAATTGAAAATAACTGTCCTTTGAAGATTTGATGAGTGCGCATTTTATATCCGTGACTTTAAAGTAAAACAAAATTTATGTTTGACTTCTTAATATTTAGATACCTTGTTTTCTGTACTGTTTGAATTTAACAGGAATTGAAATACACACATATTCCATTGCCGTTTCCCAGCATTCCTTCCTCCACTCAGAAACTCAAGACAATTATTTATCCTAAACATATTGTTTACATGGCATTTTTTTAACATTGCATGTGATTGCTTTAATTGACCACAGCAATAGCAGGGAGCTTCCTGTTTGATTTCCATCGCTCTTTGCTCCCAGAGTAGCCTACATCAATGATTCCTGAAGAAGACAAACATTTGGTACTTATACTAGCGTCAGCTCCTCATGTTTACCAGGAGACAGCCAATTGCAAACATTATTCTATGAATTTATGAGACAGAATTCCAATACGTTTTCTTCATGTTTCGAGACCTGCTCCATGCAATTAAATCATTTTGCAATTAAATCAATGAAATTAAAATTGTCTTCTCGTAAGCATGTCTCGGGGAGTGGAAGAACTGTGGTTTAATTTTGAACTGGCCTTAATGCAGTTTTTAAAATCATTCTAAATTTCAGTTACTCAGATTAGAGGCAGATTCTAAATTTTGATAAGGACCATTCAAACTAAAACTGCGTACATCAAACCCATTGCTTTGAGTTTAACCATTCAATGGATGTAGAATGTTGGGGGAAATAAAGTGTAAGATCCAGCCAATTCCACTGAAAGGGAACAAATCATATACATGTTTAAGGGGAGGAAATGGCCTAGTGGTATTATTGCTGGGCTGTTAATCCAGAGATCCCAGGAAATGTCCTGGGGCCCTGGGTTTGAATCCGGCAACGGCAAATGGTGGGATTTGCATTCAACAAAAATGTGGAATGAAGAGTCTAATGATGACAATGAATCCATTGTCTGATTGTTGGAAAACCCCATCTGGTTCACTAATGGCCTTCAGGGAAGGAAACTGCCATCCTTACCTGGTCTGGCCTACATGTGACTCCAGACCCACAGCAATATGTAATTGCCCTCTGGGCAATTAGGGATGGACACCCTCATCCCGTGAATGAACAGAGTTGTAAGTCCGATGCATGACCCTAATTAACATTAAAGCAGCAAAGCTTGAAAACATCATCAGCTCTGTAGATTGAGTAATGGTGGGAAGTCTGAACTGCCTGCTGCTCCACAGTATACCTCACACAAAGGTATACTGTGGCCAGTCATTGTGAGTGCTAAAGATCCTATTGACTTCATGTGAGAGGCAGCAGTGCTCCCCCAACATCTCACAAAAACCATACTGTCTTCCCTTATACCAATGACAACACTAATATCCCATTAATACCCCCAGCCTGCAGCCCAGATCACAGTTCCGTCCACTGACTGCCTCACTGTCCTCTGGCGGCACCATTCTGACTCTCACTTTCACTACTCTCCACAGGCCAAGTGATCAATTCTCCAGCTATAGGGCTCGTGCCTGCACAGTACTTGCCATTTCAGGGGATGTGGACATCACTGGCGAGTATTTATTGCCTATCCATGATTCCCTTTGGGAAGATTGGGATTTGTGTCCATTGTAGTCAATAGTCACCTCCTCCAGTGTTAATGTCACTCGGCCGTCTGACCCCACTGGCATTTTGAGGTAGACTCCTTCAAGCCTCAATGAAGGCTGCACGACATTTTCAGATCGTATGAAGTTTAATTTGGTCTCCAATATTAATACTTTCTGAACTGTTTTAATCCCAACTGATTTTACTCCTTACAATTTGGCATCTGACTTACTCGTTTTGTTTAAACATAGCACCTGTTACCCCTGTCTTTCACTGAAACATTAGCAGGCTTTGATTTTTATGTTTATTGTCTGAGTGTACGCAAGCCTCTCTATTAATTAATTAATCTTAACAAGTTTCATGCATTTTAGATAAATATATTCTGCTTTACAGTTACTGTGGGAGGAATGGGAGTGTTGAGAAACTGCAGAGGGAGCAGGAGGGACAATTTGCCAGCT